>NW_027183631.1:0-155632 GCF_041296385.1 Aphelocoma coerulescens | reverse complement strand
AGGCTCTCCTGGGAGCCACCGGTCACAAAGCACCGTGGGCTCTGTGCAGCCCCGCTGTGTCACAATGGCCGCTGGCTTCCACGAGCCCCCGCAGTGTCCCAGTGGGCCCCGTGGCTTTAGGAGTGGGTGGCTGGGAGTTGGTGCCAGCGGCTGGGGGAGCAGCAGCAGGGACTGTGTGTGGACAGTGCCATGGCCACTTGTGTGGCCACTGGTGTCTCTGTGCCAGGCACAGCCGTGGTGTGTAACACCGGCTCTGGGTCCTTTGGCTGTGCAGGTGGCAGTCACGGCCTGGAGCAGGGCTGCTCCCGGGGGACAGCCTGGGGCAGGAGGCTGCTGGAGATTCATTCCCCACACTCCTTGTCATGAGGTGCTCAGAGTGATTGGAAAGGCTGTTGGCAGCAGGCAGTTCTCTGGGTTCAAGCTGTGGAGCTGTCAGCGGGAATGCAAAGGCCAAGCTGGTGAGCCTTTTGTCCTGGTGCCTTTAGTGTGTGAGCAGTCCCTGGTGCCGTTGTCTTTGGATCCTGAGTGTGGGAGAGGCAAGGCTTAGGATGGTGCGTAGAGCTGAGAAGGAAAGTGCCGAGAGCAGCGTGTGTGCTGCTGCTTTGAGGGGTGCAGTTGAAGTTGTAGGCAGCAAGAGCTTTCTCAGCTGGCCCTTTTGTGAGCTCTGCTTTTGCCAGATGACTTCCATCTTACCCTCTTACCATCTTAGCCTCTCATTTTTGCATATCCCAAACCCCCTTCCAAACATCCAGCAGCTGCTTGTAAAGAAGAAGTCCTAGAACAAAAAGCCAGTGCTGCCTTTCATAGCCCCTTTGCTGTCTATGAAGTAGAGGAAAGAAGCTAGTGAGACGCACTTTCTTTCTCAACTCCATAGAGCGCATCCTTCTCTCAAGGTGGCAGAGTCCTTGGCGGAAGTGAAGCATCTGCAGCTGCAGTTCAGACTGAGAGATGTGCCAGGACAGGAAACATTTGCTGACCTTCCCTGTTCCCTGTGCAACATGATTCTCGCATCCCAGTCACTTTCACATACCTTCGGTACCCCTGAGTCCAAGCAGCTAAAGCTCACAGAGACAGAAGTGTCAGGAAGGAAAACGTTGCAAAAGCACCCCCTTCTCTTATCAGCATATAAATTGTGCACAACAGGCTGCGGCACCGAACCTTCCTTCTCAGATAGACATGCCATCACACTTTTCACTCTTGCAGCTCGGTTGAAAAGCTCCAGCAGCTGCTCCCGCAATAGCAAAAGGTTCTAGAAGTGAAAGCCAGTTTGGGCTGCACCTTCTCCTTGCCGCATGTAAGCCACACCAAACTCCCTGATGCACTCTGTCCTCCCCTTCTCAAAGGAGTAGACGGTGGCATCAGGACACACCTGTGTCCCAGCAGCTGGGTGCCCAGCCGGGAGCAGGAGCAGGGCTGGGGCTGCTCCCAAAGTTGCCCCGCCCCAATGCCAGAG
Organism: Aphelocoma coerulescens; assembly: GCF_041296385.1. Taxonomy (NCBI): domain Eukaryota; kingdom Metazoa; phylum Chordata; class Aves; order Passeriformes; family Corvidae; genus Aphelocoma; species Aphelocoma coerulescens. Next base: position 154,179 of record NW_027183631.1, on the reverse strand, counting down.
CCGGACATATGCTGAGGGGGGGCTGGATCAGGCTTTATTGTCCAGCTGCATGCCAGGAGTGAGCACAAAATCTACCTGCATTCTCTGCAGCATGCCATCCTGGAGCAGAGCCATTGCCAAAGGAAGCCGTGAGCCCGTGCCAAGCCAGTGCCGGAGTGGGATCCTAGCAGCACCTGTGGAAGCCGGGAGAGAGGAGCCCACCTGGAGCAGGTTCGTGCAGGATTAATCATCCCGTGGCTTCCCACCAGGGTCCTGTTGCTTCCAAAAGGCCCCACAGTGTCACTGTGGCCCCTCGGTTCCACCAGGTTCCATAGCGTCACTGTGGTGCCCAGGGTTCCGTCAGCTTCGCCAGCATCCCCACGGTCTGCAGAGCTCCCCGAGCTTCTGTGGTGTCACAGTGGAGGCAGGGTTGCATCAGGTTCCATAGCATCAGCACGGTCTCCAGGGCTCCCAGAGGTTCTGTGGTGTCACAGTGGAGGCAGGGTTGCATCAGGTTCCATAGCATCACCACAGTCTCCAGGGCTCCCTGAGCTTCTGTGGTGTCACAGTGGAGGCAGGGTTGCATCAGGTTCCATAGCATCAGCACGGTCTCCAGGGCTCCCAGAGGTTCTGTGGTGTCACAGAGGAGGCAGGGTTGCATCAGGTTCAATAGCATCAGCACGGTCTCCAGGGCTCCCCTGAGCTTCTGTGGTGGTGTCACAGAGGAGCCAGGCTTCCTTGTAGTTCCCCAGCATCACAAAGGCTCTCCTGGGAGCCACGGGTCACAAAGCACCGTGGGCTCTGTGCAGCCCCGCTGTGTCACAATGGCCGCTGGCTTCCACGAGCCCCCGCAGTGTCCCAGTGGGCCCCGTGGCTTTAGGAGTGGGTGGCTGGGAGTTGGTGCCAGCGGCTGGGGGAGCAGCAGCAGGGACTGTGTGTGGACAGTGCCATGGCCACTTGTGTGGCCACTGGTGTCTCTGTGCCAGGCACAGCCGTGGTGTGTAACACCGGCTCTGGGTCCTTTGGCTGTGCAGGTGGCAGTCACGGCCTGGAGCAGGGCTGCTCCCGGGGGACAGCCTGGGGCAGGAGGCTGCTGGAGATTCATTCCCCACACTCCTTGTCATGAGGTGCTCAGAGTGATTGGAAAGGCTGTTGGCAGCAGGCAGTTCTCTGGGTTCAAGCTGTGGAGCTGTCAGCGGGAATGCAAAGGCCAAGCTGGTGAGCCTTTTGTCCTGGTGCCTTTAGTGTGTGAGCAGTCCCTGGTGCCGTTGTCTTTGGATCCTGAGTGTGGGAGAGGCAAGGCTTAGGATGGTGCGTAGAGCTGAGAAGGAAAGTGCCGAGAGCAGCGTGTGTGCTGCTGCTTTGAGGGGTGCAGTTGAAGTTGTAGGCAGCAAGAGCTTTCTCAGCTGGCCCTTTTGTGAGCTCTGCTTTTGCCAGATGACTTCCATCTTACCCTCTTACCATCTTAGCCTCTCATTTTTGCATATCCCAAACCCCCTTCCAAACATCCAGCAGCTGCTTGTAAAGAAGAAGTCCTAGAACAAAAAGCCAGTGCTGCCTTTCATAGCCCCTTTGCTGTCTATGAAGTAGAGGAAAGAAGCTAGTGAGACGCACTTTCTTTCTCAACTCCATAGAGCGCATCCTTCTCTCAAGGTGGCAGAGTCCTTGGCGGAAGTGAAGCATCTGCAGCTGCAGTTCAGACTGAGAGATGTGCCAGGACAGGAAACATTTGCTGACCTTCCCTGTTCCCTGTGCAACATGATTCTCGCATCCCAGTCACTTTCACATACCTTCGGTATCCCTGAGTCCAAGCAGCTAAAGCTCACAGAGACAGAAGTGTCAGGAAGGAAAACGTTGCAAAAGCACCCCCTTCTCTTATCAGCATATAAATTGTGCACAACAGGCTGCGGCACCGAACCTTCCTTCTCAGATAGACATGCCATCACACTTTTCACTCTTGCAGCTCGGTTGAAAAGCTCCAGCAGCTGCTCCCGCAATAGCAAAAGGTTCTAGAAGTGAAAGCCAGTTTGGGGCTGCACCTTCTCCTTGCCGCATGTAAGCCACACCAAACTCCCTGATGCACTCTGTCCTCCCCTTCTCAAAGGAGTAGACGGTGGCATCAGGACACACCTGTGTCCCAGCAGCTGGGTGCCCAGCCGGGAGCAGGAGCAGGGCTGGGGCTGCTCCCAAAGTTGCCCCGCCCCAATGCCAGAGCCGGACATATGCTGAGGGGGGGGCTGGATCAGGCTTTATTGTCCAGCTGCATGCCAGGAGTGAGCACAAAATCTACCTGCATTCTCTGCAGCATGCCATCCTGGAGCAGAGCCATTGCCAAAGGAAGCCGTCAGCCCGTGCCAAGCCAGTGCCGGAGTGGGATCCTAGCAGCACCTGTGGAAGCCGGGAGAGAGGAGCCCACCTGGAGCAGGTTCGTGCAGGATTAATCATCCCGTGGCTTCCCACCAGGGTCCTGTTGCTTCCAAAAGGCCCCACAGTGTCACTGTGGCCCCTCGGTTCCACCAGGTTCCATAGCGTCACTGTGGTGCCCAGGGTTCCGTCAGCTTCGCCAGCATCCCCACGGTCTGCAGAGCTCCCCGAGCTTCTGTGGTGTCACAGTGGAGGCAGGGTTGCATCAGGTTCCATAGCATCAGCACGGTCTCCAGGGCTCCCAGAGGTTCTGTGGTGTCACAGTGGAGGCAGGGTTGCATCAGGTTCCATAGCATCACCACAGTCTCCAGGGCTCCCTGAGCTTCTGTGGTGTCACAGTGGAGGCAGGGTTGCATCAGGTTCCATAGCATCAGCACGGTCTCCAGAGCTCCCAGAGGTTCTGTGGTGTCACAGAGGAGGCAGGGTTGCATCAGGTTCCATAGCATCAGCACGGTCTCCAGGGCTCCCAGAGGTTCTGTGGTGTCACAGAGGAGGCAGGGTTGCATCAGGTTCAATAGCATCAGCATGGTCTCCAGGGCTCCCCTGAGCTTCTGTGGTGGTGTCACAGAGGAGCCAGGCTTCCTTGTAGTTCCCCAGCATCACAAAGGCTCTCCTGGGAGCCACGGGTCACAAAGCACCGTGGGCTCTGTGCAGCCCCGCTGTGTCACAATGGCCGCTGGCTTCCACGAGCCCCCGCAGTGTCCCAGTGGGCCCCGTGGCTTTAGGAGTGGGTGGCTGGGAGTTGGTGCCAGCGGCTGGGGGAGCAGCAGCAGGGACTGTGTGTGGACAGTGCCATGGCCACTTGTGTGGCCACTGGTGTCTCTGTGCCAGGCACAGCCGTGGTGTGTAACACCGGCTCTGGGTCCTTTGGCTGTGCAGGTGGCAGTCACGGCCTGGAGCAGGGCTGCTCCCGGGGGACAGCCTGGGGCAGGAGGCTGCTGGAGATTCATTCCCCACACTCCTTGTCATGAGGTGCTCAGAGTGATTGGAAAGGCTGTTGGCAGCAGGCAGTTCTCTGGGTTCAAGCTGTGGAGCTGTCAGCGGGAATGCAAAGGCCAAGCTGGTGAGCCTTTTGTCCTGGTGCCTTTAGTGTGTGAGCAGTCCCTGGTGCCGTTGTCTTTGGATCCTGAGTGTGGGAGAGGCAAGGCTTAGGATGGTGCGTAGAGCTGAGAAGGAAAGTGCCGAGAGCAGCGTGTGTGCTGCTGCTTTGAGGGGTGCAGTTGAAGTTGTAGGCAGCAAGAGCTTTCTCAGCTGGCCCTTTTGTGAGCTCTGCTTTTGCCAGATGACTTCCATCTTACCCTCTTACCATCTTAGCCTCTCATTTTTGCATATCCCAAACCCCCTTCCAAACATCCAGCAGCTGCTTGTAAAGAAGAAGTCCTAGAACAAAAAGCCAGTGCTGCCTTTCATAGCCCCTTTGCTGTCTATGAAGTAGAGGAAAGAAGCTAGTGAGACGCACTTTCTTTCTCAACTCCATAGAGCGCATCCTTCTCTCAAGGTGGCAGAGTCCTTGGCGGAAGTGAAGCATCTGCAGCTGCAGTTCAGACTGAGAGATGTGCCAGGACAGGAAACATTTGCTGACCTTCCCTGTTCCCTGTGCAACATGATTCTCGCATCCCAGTCACTTTCACATACCTTCGGTATCCCTGAGTCCAAGCAGCTAAAGCTCACAGAGACAGAAGTGTCAGGAAGGAAAACGTTCCAAAAGCACCCCCTTCTCTTATCAGCATATAAATTGTGCACAACAGGCTGCGGCACCGAACCTTCCTTCTCAGATAGACATGCCATCACACTTTTCACTCTTGCAGCTCGGTTGAAAAGCTCCAGCAGCTGCTCCCGCAATAGCAAAAGGTTCTAGAAGTGAAAGCCAGTTTGGGGCTGCACCTTCTCCTTGCCGCATGTAAGCCACACCAAACTCCCTGATGCACTCTGTCCTCCCCTTCTCAAAGGAGTAGACGGTGGCATCAGGACACACCTGTGTCCCAGCAGCTGGGTGCCCAGCCGGGAGCAGGAGCAGGGCTGGGGCTGCTCCCAAAGTTGCCCCGCCCCAATGCCAGAGCCGGACATATGCTGAGGGGGGGCTGGATCAGGCTTTATTGTCCAGCTGCATGCCAGGAGTGAGCACAAAATCTACCTGCATTCTCTGCAGCATGCCATCCTGGAGCAGAGCCATTGCCAAAGGAAGCCGTCAGCCCGTGCCAAGCCAGTGCCGGAGTGGGATCCTAGCAGCACCTGTGGAAGCCGGGAGAGAGGAGCCCACCTGGAGCAGGTTCGTGCAGGATTAATCATCCCGTGGCTTCCCACCAGGGTCCTGTTGCTTCCAAAAGGCCCCACAGTGTCACTGTGGCCCCTCGGTTCCACCAGGTTCCATAGCGTCACTGTGGTGCCCAGGGTTCCATCAGCTTCGCCAGCATCCCCACGGTCTGCAGAGCTCCCCGAGCTTCTGTGGTGTCACAGTGGAGGCAGGGTTGCATCAGGTTCCATAGCATCAGCACGGTCTCCAGGGCTCCCAGAGGTTCTGTGGTGTCACAGTGGAGGCAGGGTTGCATCAGGTTCCATAGCATCACCACAGTCTCCAGGGCTCCCTGAGCTTCTGTGGTGTCACAGTGGAGGCAGGGTTGCATCAGGTTCCATAGCATCAGCACGGTCTCCAGGGCTCCCAGAGGTTCTGTGGTGTCACAGAGGAGGCAGGGTTGCATCAGGTTCCATAGCATCAGCACGGTCTCCAGGGCTCCCAGAGGTTCTGTGGTGTCACAGAGGAGGCAGGGTTGCATCAGGTTCAATAGCATCAGCACGGTCTCCAGGGCTCCCCTGAGCTTCTGTGGTGGTGTCACAGAGGAGCCAGGCTTCCTTGTAGTTCCCCAGCATCACAAAGGCTCTCCTGGGAGCCACGGGTCACAAAGCACCGTGGGCTCTGTGCAGCCCCGCTGTGTCACAATGGCCGCTGGCTTCCACGAGCCCCCGCAGTGTCCCAGTGGGCCCCGTGGCTTTAGGAGTGGGTGGCTGGGAGTTGGTGCCAGCGGCTGGGGGAGCAGCAGCAGGGACTGTGTGTGGACAGTGCCATGGCCACTTGTGTGGCCACTGGTGTCTCTGTGCCAGGCACAGCCGTGGTGTGTAACACCGGCTCTGGGTCCTTTGGCTGTGCAGGTGGCAGTCACGGCCTGGAGCAGGGCTGCTCCCGGGGGACAGCCTGGGGCAGGAGGCTGCTGGAGATTCATTCCCCACACTCCTTGTCATGAGGTGCTCAGAGTGATTGGAAAGGCTGTTGGCAGCAGGCAGTTCTCTGGGTTCAAGCTGTGGAGCTGTCAGCGGGAATGCAAAGGCCAAGCTGGTGAGCCTTTTGTCCTGGTGCCTTTAGTGTGTGAGCAGTCCCTGGTGCCGTTGTCTTTGGATCCTGAGTGTGGGAGAGGCAAGGCTTAGGATGGTGCGTAGAGCTGAGAAGGAAAGTGCCGAGAGCAGCGTGTGTGCTGCTGCTTTGAGGGGTGCAGTTGAAGTTGTAGGCAGCAAGAGCTTTCTCAGCTGGCCCTTTTGTGAGCTCTGCTTTTGCCAGATGACTTCCATCTTACCCTCTTACCATCTTAGCCTCTCATTTTTGCATATCCCAAACCCCCTTCCAAACATCCAGCAGCTGCTTGTAAAGAAGAAGTCCTAGAACAAAAAGCCAGTGCTGCCTTTCATAGCCCCTTTGCTGTCTATGAAGTAGAGGAAAGAAGCTAGTGAGACGCACTTTCTTTCTCAACTCCATAGAGCGCATCCTTCTCTCAAGGTGGCAGAGTCCTTGGCGGAAGTGAAGCATCTGCAGCTGCAGTTCAGACTGAGAGATGTGCCAGGACAGGAAACATTTGCTGACCTTCCCTGTTCCCTGTGCAACATGATTCTCGCATCCCAGTCACTTTCACATACCTTCGGTATCCCTGAGTCCAAGCAGCTAAAGCTCACAGAGACAGAAGTGTCAGGAAGGAAAACGTTGCAAAAGCACCCCCTTCTCTTATCAGCATATAAATTGTGCACAACAGGCTGCGGCACCGAACCTTCCTTCTCAGATAGACATGCCATCACACTTTTCACTCTTGCAGCTCGGTTGAAAAGCTCCAGCAGCTGCTCCCGCAATAGCAAAAGGTTCTAGAAGTGAAAGCCAGTTTGGGGCTGCACCTTCTCCTTGCCGCATGTAAGCCACACCAAACTCCCTGATGCACTCTGTCCTCCCCTTCTCAAAGGAGTAGACGGTGGCATCAGGACACACCTGTGTCCCAGCAGCTGGGTGCCCAGCCGGGAGCAGGAGCAGGGCTGGGGCTGCTCCCAAAGTTGCCCCGCCCCAATGCCAGAGCCGGACATATGCTGAGGGGGGGCTGGATCAGGCTTTATTGTCCAGCTGCATGCCAGGAGTGAGCACAAAATCTACCTGCATTCTCTGCAGCATGCCATCCTGGAGCAGAGCCATTGCCAAAGGAAGCCGTGAGCCCGTGCCAAGCCAGTGCCGGAGTGGGATCCTAGCAGCACCTGTGGAAGCCGGGAGAGAGGAGCCCACCTGGAGCAGGTTCGTGCAGGATTAATCATCCCGTGGCTTCCCACCAGGGTCCTGTTGCTTCCAAAAGGCCCCACAGTGTCACTGTGGCCCCTCGGTTCCACCAGGTTCCATAGCGTCACTGTGGTGCCCAGGGTTCCGTCAGCTTCGCCAGCATCCCCACGGTCTGCAGAGCTCCCCGAGCTTCTGTGGTGTCACAGTGGAGGCAGGGTTGCATCAGGTTCCATAGCATCAGCACGGTCTCCAGGGCTCCCAGAGGTTCTGTGGTGTCACAGTGGAGGCAGGGTTGCATCAGGTTCCATAGCATCACCACAGTCTCCAGGGCTCCCTGAGCTTCTGTGGTGTCACAGTGGAGGCAGGGTTGCATCAGGTTCCATAGCATCAGCACGGTCTCCAGGGCTCCCAGAGGTTCTGTGGTGTCACAGAGGAGGCAGGGTTGCATCAGGTTCAATAGCATCAGCACGGTCTCCAGGGCTCCCCTGAGCTTCTGTGGTGGTGTCACAGAGGAGCCAGGCTTCCTTGTAGTTCCCCAGCATCACAAAGGCTCTCCTGGGAGCCACGGGTCACAAAGCACCGTGGGCTCTGTGCAGCCCCGCTGTGTCACAATGGCCGCTGGCTTCCACGAGCCCCCGCAGTGTCCCAGTGGGCCCCGTGGCTTTAGGAGTGGGTGGCTGGGAGTTGGTGCCAGCGGCTGGGGGAGCAGCAGCAGGGACTGTGTGTGGACAGTGCCATGGCCACTTGTGTGGCCACTGGTGTCTCTGTGCCAGGCACAGCCGTGGTGTGTAACACCGGCTCTGGGTCCTTTGGCTGTGCAGGTGGCAGTCACGGCCTGGAGCAGGGCTGCTCCCGGGGGACAGCCTGGGGCAGGAGGCTGCTGGAGATTCATTCCCCACACTCCTTGTCATGAGGTGCTCAGAGTGATTGGAAAGGCTGTTGGCAGCAGGCAGTTCTCTGGGTTCAAGCTGTGGAGCTGTCAGCGGGAATGCAAAGGCCAAGCTGGTGAGCCTTTTGTCCTGGTGCCTTTAGTGTGTGAGCAGTCCCTGGTGCCGTTGTCTTTGGATCCTGAGTGTGGGAGAGGCAAGGCTTAGGATGGTGCGTAGAGCTGAGAAGGAAAGTGCCGAGAGCAGCGTGTGTGCTGCTGCTTTGAGGGGTGCAGTTGAAGTTGTAGGCAGCAAGAGCTTTCTCAGCTGGCCCTTTTGTGAGCTCTGCTTTTGCCAGATGACTTCCATCTTACCCTCTTACCATCTTAGCCTCTCATTTTTGCATATCCCAAACCCCCTTCCAAACATCCAGCAGCTGCTTGTAAAGAAGAAGTCCTAGAACAAAAAGCCAGTGCTGCCTTTCATAGCCCCTTTGCTGTCTATGAAGTAGAGGAAAGAAGCTAGTGAGACGCACTTTCTTTCTCAACTCCATAGAGCGCATCCTTCTCTCAAGGTGGCAGAGTCCTTGGCGGAAGTGAAGCATCTGCAGCTGCAGTTCAGACTGAGAGATGTGCCAGGACAGGAAACATTTGCTGACCTTCCCTGTTCCCTGTGCAACATGATTCTCGCATCCCAGTCACTTTCACATACCTTCGGTATCCCTGAGTCCAAGCAGCTAAAGCTCACAGAGACAGAAGTGTCAGGAAGGAAAACGTTGCAAAAGCACCCCCTTCTCTTATCAGCATATAAATTGTGCACAACAGGCTGCGGCACCGAACCTTCCTTCTCAGATAGACATGCCATCACACTTTTCACTCTTGCAGCTCGGTTGAAAAGCTCCAGCAGCTGCTCCCGCAATAGCAAAAGGTTCTAGAAGTGAAAGCCAGTTTGGGGCTGCACCTTCTCCTTGCCGCATGTAAGCCACACCAAACTCCCTGATGCACTCTGTCCTCCCCTTCTCAAAGGAGTAGACGGTGGCATCAGGACACACCTGTGTCCCAGCAGCTGGGTGCCCAGCCGGGAGCAGGAGCAGGGCTGGGGCTGCTCCCAAAGTTGCCCCGCCCCAATGCCAGAGCCGGACATATGCTGAGGGGGGGCTGGATCAGGCTTTATTGTCCAGCTGCATGCCAGGAGTGAGCACAAAATCTACCTGCATTCTCTGCAGCATGCCATCCTGGAGCAGAGCCATTGCCAAAGGAAGCCGTCAGCCCGTGCCAAGCCAGTGCCGGAGTGGGATCCTAGCAGCACCTGTGGAAGCCGGGAGAGAGGAGCCCACCTGGAGCAGGTTCGTGCAGGATTAATCATCCCGTGGCTTCCCACCAGGGTCCTGTTGCTTCCAAAAGGCCCCACAGTGTCACTGTGGCCCCTCGGTTCCACCAGGTTCCATAGCGTCACTGTGGTGCCCAGGGTTCCGTCAGCTTCGCCAGCATCCCCACGGTCTGCAGAGCTCCCCGAGCTTCTGTGGTGTCACAGTGGAGGCAGGGTTGCATCAGGTTCCATAGCATCAGCACGGTCTCCAGGGCTCCCAGAGGTTCTGTGGTGTCACAGTGGAGGCAGGGTTGCATCAGGTTCCATAGCATCACCACAGTCTCCAGGGCTCCCTGAGCTTCTGTGGTGTCACAGTGGAGGCAGGGTTGCATCAGGTTCCATAGCATCAGCACGGTCTCCAGAGCTCCCAGAGGTTCTGTGGTGTCACAGAGGAGGCAGGGTTGCATCAGGTTCCATAGCATCAGCACGGTCTCCAGGGCTCCCAGAGGTTCTGTGGTGTCACAGAGGAGGCAGGGTTGCATCAGGTTCAATAGCATCAGCATGGTCTCCAGGGCTCCCCTGAGCTTCTGTGGTGGTGTCACAGAGGAGCCAGGCTTCCTTGTAGTTCCCCAGCATCACAAAGGCTCTCCTGGGAGCCACGGGTCACAAAGCACCGTGGGCTCTGTGCAGCCCCGCTGTGTCACAATGGCCGCTGGCTTCCACGAGCCCCCGCAGTGTCCCAGTGGGCCCCGTGGCTTTAGGAGTGGGTGGCTGGGAGTTGGTGCCAGCGGCTGGGGGAGCAGCAGCAGGGACTGTGTGTGGACAGTGCCATGGCCACTTGTGTGGCCACTGGTGTCTCTGTGCCAGGCACAGCCGTGGTGTGTAACACCGGCTCTGGGTCCTTTGGCTGTGCAGGTGGCAGTCACGGCCTGGAGCAGGGCTGCTCCCGGGGGACAGCCTGGGGCAGGAGGCTGCTGGAGATTCATTCCCCACACTCCTTGTCATGAGGTGCTCAGAGTGATTGGAAAGGCTGTTGGCAGCAGGCAGTTCTCTGGGTTCAAGCTGTGGAGCTGTCAGCGGGAATGCAAAGGCCAAGCTGGTGAGCCTTTTGTCCTGGTGCCTTTAGTGTGTGAGCAGTCCCTGGTGCCGTTGTCTTTGGATCCTGAGTGTGGGAGAGGCAAGGCTTAGGATGGTGCGTAGAGCTGAGAAGGAAAGTGCCGAGAGCAGCGTGTGTGCTGCTGCTTTGAGGGGTGCAGTTGAAGTTGTAGGCAGCAAGAGCTTTCTCAGCTGGCCCTTTTGTGAGCTCTGCTTTTGCCAGATGACTTCCATCTTACCCTCTTACCATCTTAGCCTCTCATTTTTGCATATCCCAAACCCCCTTCCAAACATCCAGCAGCTGCTTGTAAAGAAGAAGTCCTAGAACAAAAAGCCAGTGCTGCCTTTCATAGCCCCTTTGCTGTCTATGAAGTAGAGGAAAGAAGCTAGTGAGACGCACTTTCTTTCTCAACTCCATAGAGCGCATCCTTCTCTCAAGGTGGCAGAGTCCTTGGCGGAAGTGAAGCATCTGCAGCTGCAGTTCAGACTGAGAGATGTGCCAGGACAGGAAACATTTGCTGACCTTCCCTGTTCCCTGTGCAACATGATTCTCGCATCCCAGTCACTTTCACATACCTTCGGTATCCCTGAGTCCAAGCAGCTAAAGCTCACAGAGACAGAAGTGTCAGGAAGGAAAACGTTGCAAAAGCACCCCCTTCTCTTATCAGCATATAAATTGTGCACAACAGGCTGCGGCACCGAACCTTCCTTCTCAGATAGACATGCCATCACACTTTTCACTCTTGCAGCTCGGTTGAAAAGCTCCAGCAGCTGCTCCCGCAATAGCAAAAGGTTCTAGAAGTGAAAGCCAGTTTGGGGCTGCACCTTCTCCTTGCCGCATGTAAGCCACACCAAACTCCCTGATGCACTCTGTCCTCCCCTTCTCAAAGGAGTAGACGGTGGCATCAGGACACACCTGTGTCCCAGCAGCTGGGTGCCCAGCCGGGAGCAGGAGCAGGGCTGGGGCTGCTCCCAAAGTTGCCCCGCCCCAATGCCAGAGCCGGACATATGCTGAGGGGGGGCTGGATCAGGCTTTATTGTCCAGCTGCATGCCAGGAGTGAGCACAAAATCTACCTGCATTCTCTGCAGCATGCCATCCTGGAGCAGAGCCATTGCCAAAGGAAGCCGTGAGCCCGTGCCAAGCCAGTGCCGGAGTGGGATCCTAGCAGCACCTGTGGAAGCCGGGAGAGAGGAGCCCACCTGGAGCAGGTTCGTGCAGGATTAATCATCCCGTGGCTTCCCACCAGGGTCCTGTTGCTTCCAAAAGGCCCCACAGTGTCACTGTGGCCCCTCGGTTCCACCAGGTTCCATAGCGTCACTGTGGTGCCCAGGGTTCCATCAGCTTCGCCAGCATCCCCACGGTCTGCAGAGCTCCCCGAGCTTCTGTGGTGTCACAGTGGAGGCAGGGTTGCATCAGGTTCCATAGCATCAGCACGGTCTCCAGGGCTCCCAGAGGTTCTGTGGTGTCACAGTGGAGGCAGGGTTGCATCAGGTTCCATAGCATCACCACAGTCTCCAGGGCTCCCTGAGCTTCTGTGGTGTCACAGTGGAGGCAGGGTTGCATCAGGTTCCATAGCATCAGCACGGTCTCCAGGGCTCCCAGAGGTTCTGTGGTGTCACAGAGGAGGCAGGGTTGCATCAGGTTCCATAGCATCAGCACGGTCTCCAGGGCTCCAAGAGCTTCTGTGGTGTCACAGAGGAGGCAGGGTTGCATCAGGTTCAATAGCATCAGCACGGTCTCCAGGGCTCCCCTGAGCTTCTGTGGTGGTGTCACAGAGGAGCCAGGCTTCCTTGTAGTTCCCCAGCATCACAAAGGCTCTCCTGGGAGCCACGGGTCACAAAGCACCGTGGGCTCTGTGCAGCCCCGCTGTGTCACAATGGCCGCTGGCTTCCACGAGCCCCCGCAGTGTCCCAGTGGGCCCCGTGGCTTTAGGAGTGGGTGGCTGGGAGTTGGTGCCAGCGGCTGGGGGAGCAGCAGCAGGGACTGTGTGTGGACAGTGCCATGGCCACTTGTGTGGCCACTGGTGTCTCTGTGCCAGGCACAGCCGTGGTGTGTAACACCGGCTCTGGGTCCTTTGGCTGTGCAGGTGGCAGTCACGGCCTGGAGCAGGGCTGCTCCCGGGGGACAGCCTGGGGCAGGAGGCTGCTGGAGATTCATTCCCCACACTCCTTGTCATGAGGTGCTCAGAGTGATTGGAAAGGCTGTTGGCAGCAGGCAGTTCTCTGGGTTCAAGCTGTGGAGCTGTCAGCGGGAATGCAAAGGCCAAGCTGGTGAGCCTTTTGTCCTGGTGCCTTTAGTGTGTGAGCAGTCCCTGGTGCCGTTGTCTTTGGATCCTGAGTGTGGGAGAGGCAAGGCTTAGGATGGTGCGTAGAGCTGAGAAGGAAAGTGCCGAGAGCAGCGTGTGTGCTGCTGCTTTGAGGGGTGCAGTTGAAGTTGTAGGCAGCAAGAGCTTTCTCAGCTGGCCCTTTTGTGAGCTCTGCTTTTGCCAGATGACTTCCATCTTACCCTCTTACCATCTTAGCCTCTCATTTTTGCATATCCCAAACCCCCTTCCAAACATCCAGCAGCTGCTTGTAAAGAAGAAGTCCTAGAACAAAAAGCCAGTGCTGCCTTTCATAGCCCCTTTGCTGTCTATGAAGTAGAGGAAAGAAGCTAGTGAGACGCACTTTCTTTCTCAACTCCATAGAGCGCATCCTTCTCTCAAGGTGGCAGAGTCCTTGGCGGAAGTGAAGCATCTGCAGCTGCAGTTCAGACTGAGAGATGTGCCAGGACAGGAAACATTTGCTGACCTTCCCTGTTCCCTGTGCAACATGATTCTCGCATCCCAGTCACTTTCACATACCTTCGGTATCCCTGAGTCCAAGCAGCTAAAGCTCACAGAGACAGAAGTGTCAGGAAGGAAAACGTTGCAAAAGCACCCCCTTCTCTTATCAGCATATAAATTGTGCACAACAGGCTGCGGCACCGAACCTTCCTTCTCAGATAGACATGCCATCACACTTTTCACTCTTGCAGCTCGGTTGAAAAGCTCCAGCAGCTGCTCCCGCAATAGCAAAAGGTTCTAGAAGTGAAAGCCAGTTTGGGGCTGCACCTTCTCCTTGCCGCATGTAAGCCACACCAAACTCCCTGATGCACTCTGTCCTCCCCTTCTCAAAGGAGTAGACGGTGGCATCAGGACACACCTGTGTCCCAGCAGCTGGGTGCCCAGCCGGGAGCAGGAGCAGGGCTGGGGCTGCTCCCAAAGTTGCCCCGCCCCAATGCCAGAGCCGGACATATGCTGAGGGGGGGCTGGATCAGGCTTTATTGTCCAGCTGCATGCCAGGAGTGAGCACAAAATCTACCTGCATTCTCTGCAGCATGCCATCCTGGAGCAGAGCCATTGCCAAAGGAAGCCGTGAGCCCGTGCCAAGCCAGTGCCGGAGTGGGATCCTAGCAGCACCTGTGGAAGCCGGGAGAGAGGAGCCCACCTGGAGCAGGTTCGTGCAGGATTAATCATCCCGTGGCTTCCCACCAGGGTCCTGTTGCTTCCAAAAGGCCCCACAGTGTCACTGTGGCCCCTCGGTTCCACCAGGTTCCATAGCGTCACTGTGGTGCCCAGGGTTCCGTCAGCTTCGCCAGCATCCCCACGGTCTGCAGAGCTCCCCGAGCTTCTGTGGTGTCACAGTGGAGGCAGGGTTGCATCAGGTTCCATAGCATCAGCACGGTCTCCAGGGCTCCCAGAGGTTCTGTGGTGTCACAGTGGAGGCAGGGTTGCATCAGGTTCCATAGCATCACCACAGTCTCCAGGGCTCCCTGAGCTTCTGTGGTGTCACAGTGGAGGCAGGGTTGCATCAGGTTCCATAGCATCAGCACGGTCTCCAGGGCTCCCAGAGGTTCTGTGGTGTCACAGAGGAGGCAGGGTTGCATCAGGTTCAATAGCATCAGCACGGTCTCCAGGGCTCCCCTGAGCTTCTGTGGTGGTGTCACAGAGGAGCCAGGCTTCCTTGTAGTTCCCCAGCATCACAAAGGCTCTCCTGGGAGCCACGGGTCACAAAGCACCGTGGGCTCTGTGCAGCCCCGCTGTGTCACAATGGCCGCTGGCTTCCACGAGCCCCCGCAGTGTCCCAGTGGGCCCCGTGGCTTTAGGAGTGGGTGGCTGGGAGTTGGTGCCAGCGGCTGGGGGAGCAGCAGCAGGGACTGTGTGTGGACAGTGCCATGGCCACTTGTGTGGCCACTGGTGTCTCTGTGCCAGGCACAGCCGTGGTGTGTAACACCGGCTCTGGGTCCTTTGGCTGTGCAGGTGGCAGTCACGGCCTGGAGCAGGGCTGCTCCCGGGGGACAGCCTGGGGCAGGAGGCTGCTGGAGATTCATTCCCCACACTCCTTGTCATGAGGTGCTCAGAGTGATTGGAAAGGCTGTTGGCAGCAGGCAGTTCTCTGGGTTCAAGCTGTGGAGCTGTCAGCGGGAATGCAAAGGCCAAGCTGGTGAGCCTTTTGTCCTGGTGCCTTTAGTGTGTGAGCAGTCCCTGGTGCCGTTGTCTTTGGATCCTGAGTGTGGGAGAGGCAAGGCTTAGGATGGTGCGTAGAGCTGAGAAGGAAAGTGCCGAGAGCAGCGTGTGTGCTGCTGCTTTGAGGGGTGCAGTTGAAGTTGTAGGCAGCAAGAGCTTTCTCAGCTGGCCCTTTTGTGAGCTCTGCTTTTGCCAGATGACTTCCATCTTACCCTCTTACCATCTTAGCCTCTCATTTTTGCATATCCCAAACCCCCTTCCAAACATCCAGCAGCTGCTTGTAAAGAAGAAGTCCTAGAACAAAAAGCCAGTGCTGCCTTTCATAGCCCCTTTGCTGTCTATGAAGTAGAGGAAAGAAGCTAGTGAGACGCACTTTCTTTCTCAACTCCATAGAGCGCATCCTTCTCTCAAGGTGGCAGAGTCCTTGGCGGAAGTGAAGCATCTGCAGCTGCAGTTCAGACTGAGAGATGTGCCAGGACAGGAAACATTTGCTGACCTTCCCTGTTCCCTGTGCAACATGATTCTCGCATCCCAGTCACTTTCACATACCTTCGGTATCCCTGAGTCCAAGCAGCTAAAGCTCACAGAGACAGAAGTGTCAGGAAGGAAAACGTTGCAAAAGCACCCCCTTCTCTTATCAGCATATAAATTGTGCACAACAGGCTGCGGCACCGAACCTTCCTTCTCAGATAGACATGCCATCACACTTTTCACTCTTGCAGCTCGGTTGAAAAGCTCCAGCAGCTGCTCCCGCAATAGCAAAAGGTTCTAGAAGTGAAAGCCAGTTTGGGGCTGCACCTTCTCCTTGCCGCATGTAAGCCACACCAAACTCCCTGATGCACTCTGTCCTCCCCTTCTCAAAGGAGTAGACGGTGGCATCAGGACACACCTGTGTCCCAGCAGCTGGGTGCCCAGCCGGGAGCAGGAGCAGGGCTGGGGCTGCTCCCAAAGTTGCCCCGCCCCAATGCCAGAGCCGGACATATGCTGAGGGGGGGCTGGATCAGGCTTTATTGTCCAGCTGCATGCCAGGAGTGAGCACAAAATCTACCTGCATTCTCTGCAGCATGCCATCCTGGAGCAGAGCCATTGCCAAAGGAAGCCGTCAGCCCGTGCCAAGCCAGTGCCGGAGTGGGATCCTAGCAGCACCTGTGGAAGCCGGGAGAGAGGAGCCCACCTGGAGCAGGTTCGTGCAGGATTAATCATCCCGTGGCTTCCCACCAGGGTCCTGTTGCTTCCAAAAGGCCCCACAGTGTCACTGTGGCCCCTCGGTTCCACCAGGTTCCATAGCGTCACTGTGGTGCCCAGGGTTCCGTCAGCTTCGCCAGCATCCCCACGGTCTGCAGAGCTCCCCGAGCTTCTGTGGTGTCACAGTGGAGGCAGGGTTGCATCAGGTTCCATAGCATCAGCACGGTCTCCAGGGCTCCCAGAGGTTCTGTGGTGTCACAGTGGAGGCAGGGTTGCATCAGGTTCCATAGCATCACCACAGTCTCCAGGGCTCCCTGAGCTTCTGTGGTGTCACAGTGGAGGCAGGGTTGCATCAGGTTCCATAGCATCAGCACGGTCTCCAGAGCTCCCAGAGGTTCTGTGGTGTCACAGAGGAGGCAGGGTTGCATCAGGTTCCATAGCATCAGCACGGTCTCCAGGGCTCCCAGAGGTTCTGTGGTGTCACAGAGGAGGCAGGGTTGCATCAGGTTCAATAGCATCAGCATGGTCTCCAGGGCTCCCCTGAGCTTCTGTGGTGGTGTCACAGAGGAGCCAGGCTTCCTTGTAGTTCCCCAGCATCACAAAGGCTCTCCTGGGAGCCACGGGTCACAAAGCACCGTGGGCTCTGTGCAGCCCCGCTGTGTCACAATGGCCGCTGGCTTCCACGAGCCCCCGCAGTGTCCCAGTGGGCCCCGTGGCTTTAGGAGTGGGTGGCTGGGAGTTGGTGCCAGCGGCTGGGGGAGCAGCAGCAGGGACTGTGTGTGGACAGTGCCATGGCCACTTGTGTGGCCACTGGTGTCTCTGTGCCAGGCACAGCCGTGGTGTGTAACACCGGCTCTGGGTCCTTTGGCTGTGCAGGTGGCAGTCACGGCCTGGAGCAGGGCTGCTCCCGGGGGACAGCCTGGGGCAGGAGGCTGCTGGAGATTCATTCCCCACACTCCTTGTCATGAGGTGCTCAGAGTGATTGGAAAGGCTGTTGGCAGCAGGCAGTTCTCTGGGTTCAAGCTGTGGAGCTGTCAGCGGGAATGCAAAGGCCAAGCTGGTGAGCCTTTTGTCCTGGTGCCTTTAGTGTGTGAGCAGTCCCTGGTGCCGTTGTCTTTGGATCCTGAGTGTGGGAGAGGCAAGGCTTAGGATGGTGCGTAGAGCTGAGAAGGAAAGTGCCGAGAGCAGCGTGTGTGCTGCTGCTTTGAGGGGTGCAGTTGAAGTTGTAGGCAGCAAGAGCTTTCTCAGCTGGCCCTTTTGTGAGCTCTGCTTTTGCCAGATGACTTCCATCTTACCCTCTTACCATCTTAGCCTCTCATTTTTGCATATCCCAAACCCCCTTCCAAACATCCAGCAGCTGCTTGTAAAGAAGAAGTCCTAGAACAAAAAGCCAGTGCTGCCTTTCATAGCCCCTTTGCTGTCTATGAAGTAGAGGAAAGAAGCTAGTGAGACGCACTTTCTTTCTCAACTCCATAGAGCGCATCCTTCTCTCAAGGTGGCAGAGTCCTTGGCGGAAGTGAAGCATCTGCAGCTGCAGTTCAGACTGAGAGATGTGCCAGGACAGGAAACATTTGCTGACCTTCCCTGTTCCCTGTGCAACATGATTCTCGCATCCCAGTCACTTTCACATACCTTCGGTATCCCTGAGTCCAAGCAGCTAAAGCTCACAGAGACAGAAGTGTCAGGAAGGAAAACGTTGCAAAAGCACCCCCTTCTCTTATCAGCATATAAATTGTGCACAACAGGCTGCGGCACCGAACCTTCCTTCTCAGATAGACATGCCATCACACTTTTCACTCTTGCAGCTCGGTTGAAAAGCTCCAGCAGCTGCTCCCGCAATAGCAAAAGGTTCTAGAAGTGAAAGCCAGTTTGGGGCTGCACCTTCTCCTTGCCGCATGTAAGCCACACCAAACTCCCTGATGCACTCTGTCCTCCCCTTCTCAAAGGAGTAGACGGTGGCATCAGGACACACCTGTGTCCCAGCAGCTGGGTGCCCAGCCGGGAGCAGGAGCAGGGCTGGGGCTGCTCCCAAAGTTGCCCCGCCCCAATGCCAGAGCCGGACATATGCTGAGGGGGGGCTGGATCAGGCTTTATTGTCCAGCTGCATGCCAGGAGTGAGCACAAAATCTACCTGCATTCTCTGCAGCATGCCATCCTGGAGCAGAGCCATTGCCAAAGGAAGCCGTGAGCCCGTGCCAAGCCAGTGCCGGAGTGGGATCCTAGCAGCACCTGTGGAAGCCGGGAGAGAGGAGCCCACCTGGAGCAGGTTCGTGCAGGATTAATCATCCCGTGGCTTCCCACCAGGGTCCTGTTGCTTCCAAAAGGCCCCACAGTGTCACTGTGGCCCCTCGGTTCCACCAGGTTCCATAGCGTCACTGTGGTGCCCAGGGTTCCATCAGCTTCGCCAGCATCCCCACGGTCTGCAGAGCTCCCCGAGCTTCTGTGGTGTCACAGTGGAGGCAGGGTTGCATCAGGTTCCATAGCATCAGCACGGTCTCCAGGGCTCCCAGAGGTTCTGTGGTGTCACAGTGGAGGCAGGGTTGCATCAGGTTCCATAGCATCACCACAGTCTCCAGGGCTCCCTGAGCTTCTGTGGTGTCACAGTGGAGGCAGGGTTGCATCAGGTTCCATAGCATCAGCACGGTCTCCAGGGCTCCCAGAGGTTCTGTGGTGTCACAGAGGAGGCAGGGTTGCATCAGGTTCCATAGCATCAGCACGGTCTCCAGGGCTCCAAGAGCTTCTGTGGTGTCACAGAGGAGGCAGGGTTGCATCAGGTTCAATAGCATCAGCACGGTCTCCAGGGCTCCCCTGAGCTTCTGTGGTGGTGTCACAGAGGAGCCAGGCTTCCTTGTAGTTCCCCAGCATCACAAAGGCTCTCCTGGGAGCCACGGGTCACAAAGCACCGTGGGCTCTGTGCAGCCCCGCTGTGTCACAATGGCCGCTGGCTTCCACGAGCCCCCGCAGTGTCCCAGTGGGCCCCGTGGCTTTAGGAGTGGGTGGCTGGGAGTTGGTGCCAGCGGCTGGGGGAGCAGCAGCAGGGACTGTGTGTGGACAGTGCCATGGCCACTTGTGTGGCCACTGGTGTCTCTGTGCCAGGCACAGCCGTGGTGTGTAACACCGGCTCTGGGTCCTTTGGCTGTGCAGGTGGCAGTCACGGCCTGGAGCAGGGCTGCTCCCGGGGGACAGCCTGGGGCAGGAGGCTGCTGGAGATTCATTCCCCACACTCCTTGTCATGAGGTGCTCAGAGTGATTGGAAAGGCTGTTGGCAGCAGGCAGTTCTCTGGGTTCAAGCTGTGGAGCTGTCAGCGGGAATGCAAAGGCCAAGCTGGTGAGCCTTTTGTCCTGGTGCCTTTAGTGTGTGAGCAGTCCCTGGTGCCGTTGTCTTTGGATCCTGAGTGTGGGAGAGGCAAGGCTTAGGATGGTGCGTAGAGCTGAGAAGGAAAGTGCCGAGAGCAGCGTGTGTGCTGCTGCTTTGAGGGGTGCAGTTGAAGTTGTAGGCAGCAAGAGCTTTCTCAGCTGGCCCTTTTGTGAGCTCTGCTTTTGCCAGATGACTTCCATCTTACCCTCTTACCATCTTAGCCTCTCATTTTTGCATATCCCAAACCCCCTTCCAAACATCCAGCAGCTGCTTGTAAAGAAGAAGTCCTAGAACAAAAAGCCAGTGCTGCCTTTCATAGCCCCTTTGCTGTCTATGAAGTAGAGGAAAGAAGCTAGTGAGACGCACTTTCTTTCTCAACTCCATAGAGCGCATCCTTCTCTCAAGGTGGCAGAGTCCTTGGCGGAAGTGAAGCATCTGCAGCTGCAGTTCAGACTGAGAGATGTGCCAGGACAGGAAACATTTGCTGACCTTCCCTGTTCCCTGTGCAACATGATTCTCGCATCCCAGTCACTTTCACATACCTTCGGTATCCCTGAGTCCAAGCAGCTAAAGCTCACAGAGACAGAAGTGTCAGGAAGGAAAACGTTGCAAAAGCACCCCCTTCTCTTATCAGCATATAAATTGTGCACAACAGGCTGCGGCACCGAACCTTCCTTCTCAGATAGACATGCCATCACACTTTTCACTCTTGCAGCTCGGTTGAAAAGCTCCAGCAGCTGCTCCCGCAATAGCAAAAGGTTCTAGAAGTGAAAGCCAGTTTGGGGCTGCACCTTCTCCTTGCCGCATGTAAGCCACACCAAACTCCCTGATGCACTCTGTCCTCCCCTTCTCAAAGGAGTAGACGGTGGCATCAGGACACACCTGTGTCCCAGCAGCTGGGTGCCCAGCCGGGAGCAGGAGCAGGGCTGGGGCTGCTCCCAAAGTTGCCCCGCCCCAATGCCAGAGCCGGACATATGCTGAGGGGGGGCTGGATCAGGCTTTATTGTCCAGCTGCATGCCAGGAGTGAGCACAAAATCTACCTGCATTCTCTGCAGCATGCCATCCTGGAGCAGAGCCATTGCCAAAGGAAGCCGTGAGCCCGTGCCAAGCCAGTGCCGGAGTGGGATCCTAGCAGCACCTGTGGAAGCCGGGAGAGAGGAGCCCACCTGGAGCAGGTTCGTGCAGGATTAATCATCCCGTGGCTTCCCACCAGGGTCCTGTTGCTTCCAAAAGGCCCCACAGTGTCACTGTGGCCCCTCGGTTCCACCAGGTTCCATAGCGTCACTGTGGTGCCCAGGGTTCCGTCAGCTTCGCCAGCATCCCCACGGTCTGCAGAGCTCCCCGAGCTTCTGTGGTGTCACAGTGGAGGCAGGGTTGCATCAGGTTCCATAGCATCAGCACGGTCTCCAGGGCTCCCAGAGGTTCTGTGGTGTCACAGTGGAGGCAGGGTTGCATCAGGTTCCATAGCATCACCACAGTCTCCAGGGCTCCCTGAGCTTCTGTGGTGTCACAGTGGAGGCAGGGTTGCATCAGGTTCCATAGCATCAGCACGGTCTCCAGGGCTCCCAGAGGTTCTGTGGTGTCACAGAGGAGGCAGGGTTGCATCAGGTTCAATAGCATCAGCACGGTCTCCAGGGCTCCCCTGAGCTTCTGTGGTGGTGTCACAGAGGAGCCAGGCTTCCTTGTAGTTCCCTAGCATCACAAAGGCTCTCCTGGGAGCCACGGGTCACAAAGCACCGTGGGCTCTGTGCAGCCCCGCTGTGTCACAATGGCCGCTGGCTTCCACGAGCCCCCGCAGTGTCCCAGTGGGCCCCGTGGCTTTAGGAGTGGGTGGCTGGGAGTTGGTGCCAGCGGCTGGGGGAGCAGCAGCAGGGACTGTGTGTGGACAGTGCCATGGCCACTTGTGTGGCCACTGGTGTCTCTGTGCCAGGCACAGCCGTGGTGTGTAACACCGGCTCTGGGTCCTTTGGCTGTGCAGGTGGCAGTCACGGCCTGGAGCAGGGCTGCTCCCGGGGGACAGCCTGGGGCAGGAGGCTGCTGAAGATTCATTCCCCACACTCCTTGTCATGAGGTGCTCAGAGTGATTGGAAAGGCTGTTGGCAGCAGGCAGTTCTCTGGGTTCAAGCTGTGGAGCTGTCAGCGGGAATGCAAAGGCCAAGCTGGTGAGCCTTTTGTCCTGGTGCCTTTAGTGTGTGAGCAGTCCCTGGTGCCGTTGTCTTTGGATCCTGAGTGTGGGAGAGGCAAGGCTTAGGATGGTGCGTAGAGCTGAGAAGGAAAGTGCCGAGAGCAGCGTGTGTGCTGCTGCTTTGAGGGGTGCAGTTGAAGTTGTAGGCAGCAAGAGCTTTCTCAGCTGGCCCTTTTGTGAGCTCTGCTTTTGCCAGATGACTTCCATCTTACCCTCTTACCATCTTAGCCTCTCATTTTTGCATATCCCAAACCCCCTTCCAAACATCCAGCAGCTGCTTGTAAAGAAGAAGTCCTAGAACAAAAAGCCAGTGCTGCCTTTCATAGCCCCTTTGCTGTCTATGAAGTAGAGGAAAGAAGCTAGTGAGACGCACTTTCTTTCTCAACTCCATAGAGCGCATCCTTCTCTCAAGGTGGCAGAGTCCTTGGCGGAAGTGAAGCATCTGCAGCTGCAGTTCAGACTGAGAGATGTGCCAGGACAGGAAACATTTGCTGACCTTCCCTGTTCCCTGTGCAACATGATTCTCGCATCCCAGTCACTTTCACATACCTTCGGTATCCCTGAGTCCAAGCAGCTAAAGCTCACAGAGACAGAAGTGTCAGGAAGGAAAACGTTGCAAAAGCACCCCCTTCTCTTATCAGCATATAAATTGTGCACAACAGGCTGCGGCACCGAACCTTCCTTCTCAGATAGACATGCCATCACACTTTTCACTCTTGCAGCTCGGTTGAAAAGCTCCAGCAGCTGCTCCCGCAATAGCAAAAGGTTCTAGAAGTGAAAGCCAGTTTGGGGCTGCACCTTCTCCTTGCCGCATGTAAGCCACACCAAACTCCCTGATGCACTCTGTCCTCCCCTTCTCAAAGGAGTAGACGGTGGCATCAGGACACACCTGTGTCCCAGCAGCTGGGTGCCCAGCCGGGAGCAGGAGCAGGGCTGGGGCTGCTCCCAAAGTTGCCCCGCCCCAATGCCAGAGCCGGACATATGCTGAGGGGGGGCTGGATCAGGCTTTATTGTCCAGCTGCATGCCAGGAGTGAGCACAAAATCTACCTGCATTCTCTGCAGCATGCCATCCTGGAGCAGAGCCATTGCCAAAGGAAGCCGTCAGCCCGTGCCAAGCCAGTGCCGGAGTGGGATCCTAGCAGCACCTGTGGAAGCCGGGAGAGAGGAGCCCACCTGGAGCAGGTTCGTGCAGGATTAATCATCCCGTGGCTTCCCACCAGGGTCCTGTTGCTTCCAAAAGGCCCCACAGTGTCACTGTGGCCCCTCGGTTCCACCAGGTTCCATAGCGTCACTGTGGTGCCCAGGGTTCCGTCAGCTTCGCCAGCATCCCCACGGTCTGCAGAGCTCCCCGAGCTTCTGTGGTGTCACAGTGGAGGCAGGGTTGCATCAGGTTCCATAGCATCAGCACGGTCTCCAGGGCTCCCAGAGGTTCTGTGGTGTCACAGTGGAGGCAGGGTTGCATCAGGTTCCATAGCATCACCACAGTCTCCAGGGCTCCCTGAGCTTCTGTGGTGTCACAGTGGAGGCAGGGTTGCATCAGGTTCCATAGCATCAGCACGGTCTCCAGAGCTCCCAGAGGTTCTGTGGTGTCACAGAGGAGGCAGGGTTGCATCAGGTTCCATAGCATCAGCACGGTCTCCAGGGCTCCCAGAGGTTCTGTGGTGTCACAGAGGAGGCAGGGTTGCATCAGGTTCAATAGCATCAGCATGGTCTCCAGGGCTCCCCTGAGCTTCTGTGGTGGTGTCACAGAGGAGCCAGGCTTCCTTGTAGTTCCCCAGCATCACAAAGGCTCTCCTGGGAGCCACGGGTCACAAAGCACCGTGGGCTCTGTGCAGCCCCGCTGTGTCACAATGGCCGCTGGCTTCCACGAGCCCCCGCAGTGTCCCAGTGGGCCCCGTGGCTTTAGGAGTGGGTGGCTGGGAGTTGGTGCCAGCGGCTGGGGGAGCAGCAGCAGGGACTGTGTGTGGACAGTGCCATGGCCACTTGTGTGGCCACTGGTGTCTCTGTGCCAGGCACAGCCGTGGTGTGTAACACCGGCTCTGGGTCCTTTGGCTGTGCAGGTGGCAGTCACGGCCTGGAGCAGGGCTGCTCCCGGGGGACAGCCTGGGGCAGGAGGCTGCTGGAGATTCATTCCCCACACTCCTTGTCATGAGGTGCTCAGAGTGATTGGAAAGGCTGTTGGCAGCAGGCAGTTCTCTGGGTTCAAGCTGTGGAGCTGTCAGCGGGAATGCAAAGGCCAAGCTGGTGAGCCTTTTGTCCTGGTGCCTTTAGTGTGTGAGCAGTCCCTGGTGCCGTTGTCTTTGGATCCTGAGTGTGGGAGAGGCAAGGCTTAGGATGGTGCGTAGAGCTGAGAAGGAAAGTGCCGAGAGCAGCGTGTGTGCTGCTGCTTTGAGGGGTGCAGTTGAAGTTGTAGGCAGCAAGAGCTTTCTCAGCTGGCCCTTTTGTGAGCTCTGCTTTTGCCAGATGACTTCCATCTTACCCTCTTACCATCTTAGCCTCTCATTTTTGCATATCCCAAACCCCCTTCCAAACATCCAGCAGCTGCTTGTAAAGAAGAAGTCCTAGAACAAAAAGCCAGTGCTGCCTTTCATAGCCCCTTTGCTGTCTATGAAGTAGAGGAAAGAAGCTAGTGAGACGCACTTTCTTTCTCAACTCCATAGAGCGCATCCTTCTCTCAAGGTGGCAGAGTCCTTGGCGGAAGTGAAGCATCTGCAGCTGCAGTTCAGACTGAGAGATGTGCCAGGACAGGAAACATTTGCTGACCTTCCCTGTTCCCTGTGCAACATGATTCTCGCATCCCAGTCACTTTCACATACCTTCGGTATCCCTGAGTCCAAGCAGCTAAAGCTCACAGAGACAGAAGTGTCAGGAAGGAAAACGTTGCAAAAGCACCCCCTTCTCTTATCAGCATATAAATTGTGCACAACAGGCTGCGGCACCGAACCTTCCTTCTCAGATAGACATGCCATCACACTTTTCACTCTTGCAGCTCGGTTGAAAAGCTCCAGCAGCTGCTCCCGCAATAGCAAAAGGTTCTAGAAGTGAAAGCCAGTTTGGGGCTGCACCTTCTCCTTGCCGCATGTAAGCCACACCAAACTCCCTGATGCACTCTGTCCTCCCCTTCTCAAAGGAGTAGACGGTGGCATCAGGACACACCTGTGTCCCAGCAGCTGGGTGCCCAGCCGGGAGCAGGAGCAGGGCTGGGGCTGCTCCCAAAGTTGCCCCGCCCCAATGCCAGAGCCGGACATATGCTGAGGGGGGGCTGGATCAGGCTTTATTGTCCAGCTGCATGCCAGGAGTGAGCACAAAATCTACCTGCATTCTCTGCAGCATGCCATCCTGGAGCAGAGCCATTGCCAAAGGAAGCCGTCAGCCCGTGCCAAGCCAGTGCCGGAGTGGGATCCTAGCAGCACCTGTGGAAGCCGGGAGAGAGGAGCCCACCTGGAGCAGGTTCGTGCAGGATTAATCATCCCGTGGCTTCCCACCAGGGTCCTGTTGCTTCCAAAAGGCCCCACAGTGTCACTGTGGCCCCTCGGTTCCACCAGGTTCCATAGCGTCACTGTGGTGCCCAGGGTTCCGTCAGCTTCGCCAGCATCCCCACGGTCTGCAGAGCTCCCCGAGCTTCTGTGGTGTCACAGTGGAGGCAGGGTTGCATCAGGTTCCATAGCATCAGCACGGTCTCCAGGGCTCCCAGAGGTTCTGTGGTGTCACAGTGGAGGCAGGGTTGCATCAGGTTCCATAGCATCACCACAGTCTCCAGGGCTCCCTGAGCTTCTGTGGTGTCACAGTGGAGGCAGGGTTGCATCAGGTTCCATAGCATCAGCACGGTCTCCAGGGCTCCCAGAGGTTCTGTGGTGTCACAGAGGAGGCAGGGTTGCATCAGGTTCAATAGCATCAGCACGGTCTCCAGGGCTCCCCTGAGCTTCTGTGGTGGTGTCACAGAGGAGCCAGGCTTCCTTGTAGTTCCCCAGCATCACAAAGGCTCTCCTGGGAGCCACGGGTCACAAAGCACCGTGGGCTCTGTGCAGCCCCGCTGTGTCACAATGGCCGCTGGCTTCCACGAGCCCCCGCAGTGTCCCAGTGGGCCCCGTGGCTTTAGGAGTGGGTGGCTGGGAGTTGGTGCCAGCGGCTGGGGGAGCAGCAGCAGGGACTGTGTGTGGACAGTGCCATGGCCACTTGTGTGGCCACTGGTGTCTCTGTGCCAGGCACAGCCGTGGTGTGTAACACCGGCTCTGGGTCCTTTGGCTGTGCAGGTGGCAGTCACGGCCTGGAGCAGGGCTGCTCCCGGGGGACAGCCTGGGGCAGGAGGCTGCTGGAGATTCATTCCCCACACTCCTTGTCATGAGGTGCTCAGAGTGATTGGAAAGGCTGTTGGCAGCAGGCAGTTCTCTGGGTTCAAGCTGTGGAGCTGTCAGCGGGAATGCAAAGGCCAAGCTGGTGAGCCTTTTGTCCTGGTGCCTTTAGTGTGTGAGCAGTCCCTGGTGCCGTTGTCTTTGGATCCTGAGTGTGGGAGAGGCAAGGCTTAGGATGGTGCGTAGAGCTGAGAAGGAAAGTGCCGAGAGCAGCGTGTGTGCTGCTGCTTTGAGGGGTGCAGTTGAAGTTGTAGGCAGCAAGAGCTTTCTCAGCTGGCCCTTTTGTGAGCTCTGCTTTTGCCAGATGACTTCCATCTTACCCTCTTACCATCTTAGCCTCTCATTTTTGCATATCCCAAACCCCCTTCCAAACATCCAGCAGCTGCTTGTAAAGAAGAAGTCCTAGAACAAAAAGCCAGTGCTGCCTTTCATAGCCCCTTTGCTGTCTATGAAGTAGAGGAAAGAAGCTAGTGAGACGCACTTTCTTTCTCAACTCCATAGAGCGCATCCTTCTCTCAAGGTGGCAGAGTCCTTGGCGGAAGTGAAGCATCTGCAGCTGCAGTTCAGACTGAGAGATGTGCCAGGACAGGAAACATTTGCTGACCTTCCCTGTTCCCTGTGCAACATGATTCTCGCATCCCAGTCACTTTCACATACCTTCGGTATCCCTGAGTCCAAGCAGCTAAAGCTCACAGAGACAGAAGTGTCAGGAAGGAAAACGTTGCAAAAGCACCCCCTTCTCTTATCAGCATATAAATTGTGCACAACAGGCTGCGGCACCGAACCTTCCTTCTCAGATAGACATGCCATCACACTTTTCACTCTTGCAGCTCGGTTGAAAAGCTCCAGCAGCTGCTCCCGCAATAGCAAAAGGTTCTAGAAGTGAAAGCCAGTTTGGGGCTGCACCTTCTCCTTGCCGCATGTAAGCCACACCAAACTCCCTGATGCACTCTGTCCTCCCCTTCTCAAAGGAGTAGACGGTGGCATCAGGACACACCTGTGTCCCAGCAGCTGGGTGCCCAGCCGGGAGCAGGAGCAGGGCTGGGGCTGCTCCCAAAGTTGCCCCGCCCCAATGCCAGAGCCGGACATATGCTGAGGGGGGGCTGGATCAGGCTTTATTGTCCAGCTGCATGCCAGGAGTGAGCACAAAATCTACCTGCATTCTCTGCAGCATGCCATCCTGGAGCAGAGCCATTGCCAAAGGAAGCCGTCAGCCCGTGCCAAGCCAGTGCCGGAGTGGGATCCTAGCAGCACCTGTGGAAGCCGGGAGAGAGGAGCCCACCTGGAGCAGGTTCGTGCAGGATTAATCATCCCGTGGCTTCCCACCAGGGTCCTGTTGCTTCCAAAAGGCCCCACAGTGTCACTGTGGCCCCTCGGTTCCACCAGGTTCCATAGCGTCACTGTGGTGCCCAGGGTTCCGTCAGCTTCGCCAGCATCCCCACGGTCTGCAGAGCTCCCCGAGCTTCTGTGGTGTCACAGTGGAGGCAGGGTTGCATCAGGTTCCATAGCATCAGCACGGTCTCCAGGGCTCCCAGAGGTTCTGTGGTGTCACAGTGGAGGCAGGGTTGCATCAGGTTCCATAGCATCACCACAGTCTCCAGGGCTCCCTGAGCTTCTGTGGTGTCACAGTGGAGGCAGGGTTGCATCAGGTTCCATAGCATCAGCACGGTCTCCAGAGCTCCCAGAGGTTCTGTGGTGTCACAGAGGAGGCAGGGTTGCATCAGGTTCCATAGCATCAGCACGGTCTCCAGGGCTCCAAGAGCTTCTGTGGTGTCACAGAGGAGGCAGGGTTGCATCAGGTTCAATAGCATCAGCATGGTCTCCAGGGCTCCCCTGAGCTTCTGTGGTGGTGTCACAGAGGAGCCAGGCTTCCTTGTAGTTCCCCAGCATCACAAAGGCTCTCCTGGGAGCCACGGGTCACAAAGCACCGTGGGCTCTGTGCAGCCCCGCTGTGTCACAATGGCCGCTGGCTTCCACGAGCCCCCGCAGTGTCCCAGTGGGCCCCGTGGCTTTAGGAGTGGGTGGCTGGGAGTTGGTGCCAGCGGCTGGGGGAGCAGCAGCAGGGACTGTGTGTGGACAGTGCCATGGCCACTTGTGTGGCCACTGGTGTCTCTGTGCCAGGCACAGCTGTGGTGTGTAACACCGGCTCTGGGTCCTTTGGCTGTGCAGGTGGCAGTCACGGCCTGGAGCAGGGCTGCTCCCGGGGGACAGCCTGGGGCAGGAGGCTGCTGGAGATTCATTCCCCACACTCCTTGTCATGAGGTGCTCAGAGTGATTGGAAAGGCTGTTGGCAGCAGGCAGTTCTCTGGGTTCAAGCTGTGGAGCTGTCAGCGGGAATGCAAAGGCCAAGCTGGTGAGCCTTTTGTCCTGGTGCCTTTAGTGTGTGAGCAGTCCCTGGTGCCGTTGTCTTTGGATCCTGAGTGTGGGAGAGGCAAGGCTTAGGATGGTGCGTAGAGCTGAGAAGGAAAGTGCCGAGAGCAGCGTGTGTGCTGCTGCTTTGAGGGGTGCAGTTGAAGTTGTAGGCAGCAAGAGCTTTCTCAGCTGGCCCTTTTGTGAGCTCTGCTTTTGCCAGATGACTTCCATCTTACCCTCTTACCATCTTAGCCTCTCATTTTTGCATATCCCAAACCCCCTTCCAAACATCCAGCAGCTGCTTGTAAAGAAGAAGTCCTAGAACAAAAAGCCAGTGCTGCCTTTCATAGCCCCTTTGCTGTCTATGAAGTAGAGGAAAGAAGCTAGTGAGACGCACTTTCTTTCTCAACTCCATAGAGCGCATCCTTCTCTCAAGGTGGCAGAGTCCTTGGCGGAAGTGAAGCATCTGCAGCTGCAGTTCAGACTGAGAGATGTGCCAGGACAGGAAACATTTGCTGACCTTCCCTGTTCCCTGTGCAACATGATTCTCGCATCCCAGTCACTTTCACATACCTTCGGTATCCCTGAGTCCAAGCAGCTAAAGCTCACAGAGACAGAAGTGTCAGGAAGGAAAACGTTGCAAAAGCACCCCCTTCTCTTATCAGCATATAAATTGTGCACAACAGGCTGCGGCACCGAACCTTCCTTCTCAGATAGACATGCCATCACACTTTTCACTCTTGCAGCTCGGTTGAAAAGCTCCAGCAGCTGCTCCCGCAATAGCAAAAGGTTCTAGAAGTGAAAGCCAGTTTGGGGCTGCACCTTCTCCTTGCCGCATGTAAGCCACACCAAACTCCCTGATGCACTCTGTCCTCCCCTTCTCAAAGGAGTAGACGGTGGCATCAGGACACACCTGTGTCCCAGCAGCTGGGTGCCCAGCCGGGAGCAGGAGCAGGGCTGGGGCTGCTCCCAAAGTTGCCCCGCCCCAATGCCAGAGCCGGACATATGCTGAGGGGGGGCTGGATCAGGCTTTATTGTCCAGCTGCATGCCAGGAGTGAGCACAAAATCTACCTGCATTCTCTGCAGCATGCCATCCTGGAGCAGAGCCATTGCCAAAGGAAGCCGTCAGCCCGTGCCAAGCCAGTGCCGGAGTGGGATCCTAGCAGCACCTGTGGAAGCCGGGAGAGAGGAGCCCACCTGGAGCAGGTTCGTGCAGGATTAATCATCCCGTGGCTTCCCACCAGGGTCCTGTTGCTTCCAAAAGGCCCCACAGTGTCACTGTGGCCCCTCGGTTCCACCAGGTTCCATAGCGTCACTGTGGTGCCCAGGGTTCCATCAGCTTCGCCAGCATCCCCACGGTCTGCAGAGCTCCCCGAGCTTCTGTGGTGTCACAGTGGAGGCAGGGTTGCATCAGGTTCCATAGCATCAGCACGGTCTCCAGGGCTCCCAGAGGTTCTGTGGTGTCACAGTGGAGGCAGGGTTGCATCAGGTTCCATAGCATCACCACAGTCTCCAGGGCTCCCTGAGCTTCTGTGGTGTCACAGTGGAGGCAGGGTTGCATCAGGTTCCATAGCATCAGCACGGTCTCCAGGGCTCCCAGAGGTTCTGTGGTGTCACAGAGGAGGCAGGGTTGCATC
This sequence comes from Aphelocoma coerulescens, assembly GCF_041296385.1. NCBI lineage: Eukaryota > Metazoa > Chordata > Aves > Passeriformes > Corvidae > Aphelocoma > Aphelocoma coerulescens. The sequence goes on along the minus strand of NW_027183631.1, from coordinate 124,428 downwards.
AGGTTCCATAGCATCAGCACGGTCTCCAGGGCTCCAAGAGCTTCTGTGGTGTCACAGAGGAGGCAGGGTTGCATCAGGTTCAATAGCATCAGCACGGTCTCCAGGGCTCCCCTGAGCTTCTGTGGTGGTGTCACAGAGGAGCCAGGCTTCCTTGTAGTTCCCCAGCATCACAAAGGCTCTCCTGGGAGCCACGGGTCACAAAGCACCGTGGGCTCTGTGCAGCCCCGCTGTGTCACAATGGCCGCTGGCTTCCACGAGCCCCCGCAGTGTCCCAGTGGGCCCCGTGGCTTTAGGAGTGGGTGGCTGGGAGTTGGTGCCAGCGGCTGGGGGAGCAGCAGCAGGGACTGTGTGTGGACAGTGCCATGGCCACTTGTGTGGCCACTGGTGTCTCTGTGCCAGGCACAGCCGTGGTGTGTAACACCGGCTCTGGGTCCTTTGGCTGTGCAGGTGGCAGTCACGGCCTGGAGCAGGGCTGCTCCCGGGGGACAGCCTGGGGCAGGAGGCTGCTGGAGATTCATTCCCCACACTCCTTGTCATGAGGTGCTCAGAGTGATTGGAAAGGCTGTTGGCAGCAGGCAGTTCTCTGGGTTCAAGCTGTGGAGCTGTCAGCGGGAATGCAAAGGCCAAGCTGGTGAGCCTTTTGTCCTGGTGCCTTTAGTGTGTGAGCAGTCCCTGGTGCCGTTGTCTTTGGATCCTGAGTGTGGGAGAGGCAAGGCTTAGGATGGTGCGTAGAGCTGAGAAGGAAAGTGCCGAGAGCAGCGTGTGTGCTGCTGCTTTGAGGGGTGCAGTTGAAGTTGTAGGCAGCAAGAGCTTTCTCAGCTGGCCCTTTTGTGAGCTCTGCTTTTGCCAGATGACTTCCATCTTACCCTCTTACCATCTTAGCCTCTCATTTTTGCATATCCCAAACCCCCTTCCAAACATCCAGCAGCTGCTTGTAAAGAAGAAGTCCTAGAACAAAAAGCCAGTGCTGCCTTTCATAGCCCCTTTGCTGTCTATGAAGTAGAGGAAAGAAGCTAGTGAGACGCACTTTCTTTCTCAACTCCATAGAGCGCATCCTTCTCTCAAGGTGGCAGAGTCCTTGGCGGAAGTGAAGCATCTGCAGCTGCAGTTCAGACTGAGAGATGTGCCAGGACAGGAAACATTTGCTGACCTTCCCTGTTCCCTGTGCAACATGATTCTCGCATCCCAGTCACTTTCACATACCTTCGGTATCCCTGAGTCCAAGCAGCTAAAGCTCACAGAGACAGAAGTGTCAGGAAGGAAAACGTTGCAAAAGCACCCCCTTCTCTTATCAGCATATAAATTGTGCACAACAGGCTGCGGCACCGAACCTTCCTTCTCAGATAGACATGCCATCACACTTTTCACTCTTGCAGCTCGGTTGAAAAGCTCCAGCAGCTGCTCCCGCAATAGCAAAAGGTTCTAGAAGTGAAAGCCAGTTTGGGGCTGCACCTTCTCCTTGCCGCATGTAAGCCACACCAAACTCCCTGATGCACTCTGTCCTCCCCTTCTCAAAGGAGTAGACGGTGGCATCAGGACACACCTGTGTCCCAGCAGCTGGGTGCCCAGCCGGGAGCAGGAGCAGGGCTGGGGCTGCTCCCAAAGTTGCCCCGCCCCAATGCCAGAGCCGGACATATGCTGAGGGGGGGCTGGATCAGGCTTTATTGTCCAGCTGCATGCCAGGAGTGAGCACAAAATCTACCTGCATTCTCTGCAGCATGCCATCCTGGAGCAGAGCCATTGCCAAAGGAAGCCGTGAGCCCGTGCCAAGCCAGTGCCGGAGTGGGATCCTAGCAGCACCTGTGGAAGCCGGGAGAGAGGAGCCCACCTGGAGCAGGTTCGTGCAGGATTAATCATCCCGTGGCTTCCCACCAGGGTCCTGTTGCTTCCAAAAGGCCCCACAGTGTCACTGTGGCCCCTCGGTTCCACCAGGTTCCATAGCGTCACTGTGGTGCCCAGGGTTCCATCAGCTTCGCCAGCATCCCCACGGTCTGCAGAGCTCCCCGAGCTTCTGTGGTGTCACAGTGGAGGCAGGGTTGCATCAGGTTCCATAGCATCAGCACGGTCTCCAGGGCTCCCAGAGGTTCTGTGGTGTCACAGTGGAGGCAGGGTTGCATCAGGTTCCATAGCATCACCACAGTCTCCAGGGCTCCCTGAGCTTCTGTGGTGTCACAGTGGAGGCAGGGTTGCATCAGGTTCCATAGCATCAGCACGGTCTCCAGGGCTCCCAGAGGTTCTGTGGTGTCACAGAGGAGGCAGGGTTGCATCAGGTTCCATAGCATCAGCACGGTCTCCAGGGCTCCAAGAGCTTCTGTGGTGTCACAGAGGAGGCAGGGTTGCATCAGGTTCAATAGCATCAGCACGGTCTCCAGGGCTCCCCTGAGCTTCTGTGGTGGTGTCACAGAGGAGCCAGGCTTCCTTGTAGTTCCCCAGCATCACAAAGGCTCTCCTGGGAGCCACGGGTCACAAAGCACCGTGGGCTCTGTGCAGCCCCGCTGTGTCACAATGGCCGCTGGCTTCCACGAGCCCCCGCAGTGTCCCAGTGGGCCCCGTGGCTTTAGGAGTGGGTGGCTGGGAGTTGGTGCCAGCGGCTGGGGGAGCAGCAGCAGGGACTGTGTGTGGACAGTGCCATGGCCACTTGTGTGGCCACTGGTGTCTCTGTGCCAGGCACAGCCGTGGTGTGTAACACCGGCTCTGGGTCCTTTGGCTGTGCAGGTGGCAGTCACGGCCTGGAGCAGGGCTGCTCCCGGGGGACAGCCTGGGGCAGGAGGCTGCTGGAGATTCATTCCCCACACTCCTTGTCATGAGGTGCTCAGAGTGATTGGAAAGGCTGTTGGCAGCAGGCAGTTCTCTGGGTTCAAGCTGTGGAGCTGTCAGCGGGAATGCAAAGGCCAAGCTGGTGAGCCTTTTGTCCTGGTGCCTTTAGTGTGTGAGCAGTCCCTGGTGCCGTTGTCTTTGGATCCTGAGTGTGGGAGAGGCAAGGCTTAGGATGGTGCGTAGAGCTGAGAAGGAAAGTGCCGAGAGCAGCGTGTGTGCTGCTGCTTTGAGGGGTGCAGTTGAAGTTGTAGGCAGCAAGAGCTTTCTCAGCTGGCCCTTTTGTGAGCTCTGCTTTTGCCAGATGACTTCCATCTTACCCTCTTACCATCTTAGCCTCTCATTTTTGCATATCCCAAACCCCCTTCCAAACATCCAGCAGCTGCTTGTAAAGAAGAAGTCCTAGAACAAAAAGCCAGTGCTGCCTTTCATAGCCCCTTTGCTGTCTATGAAGTAGAGGAAAGAAGCTAGTGAGACGCACTTTCTTTCTCAACTCCATAGAGCGCATCCTTCTCTCAAGGTGGCAGAGTCCTTGGCGGAAGTGAAGCATCTGCAGCTGCAGTTCAGACTGAGAGATGTGCCAGGACAGGAAACATTTGCTGACCTTCCCTGTTCCCTGTGCAACATGATTCTCGCATCCCAGTCACTTTCACATACCTTCGGTATCCCTGAGTCCAAGCAGCTAAAGCTCACAGAGACAGAAGTGTCAGGAAGGAAAACGTTGCAAAAGCACCCCCTTCTCTTATCAGCATATAAATTGTGCACAACAGGCTGCGGCACCGAACCTTCCTTCTCAGATAGACATGCCATCACACTTTTCACTCTTGCAGCTCGGTTGAAAAGCTCCAGCAGCTGCTCCCGCAATAGCAAAAGGTTCTAGAAGTGAAAGCCAGTTTGGGGCTGCACCTTCTCCTTGCCGCATGTAAGCCACACCAAACTCCCTGATGCACTCTGTCCTCCCCTTCTCAAAGTAGACGGTGGCATCAGGACACACCTGTGTCCCAGCAGCTGGGTGCCCAGCCGGGAGCAGGAGCAGGGCTGGGGCTGCTCCCAAAGTTGCCCCGCCCCAATGCCAGAGCCGGACATATGCTGAGGGGGGGCTGGATCAGGCTTTATTGTCCAGCTGCATGCCAGGAGTGAGCACAAAATCTACCTGCATTCTCTGCAGCATGCCATCCTGGAGCAGAGCCATTGCCAAAGGAAGCCGTGAGCCCGTGCCAAGCCAGTGCCGGAGTGGGATCCTAGCAGCACCTGTGGAAGCCGGGAGAGAGGAGCCCACCTGGAGCAGGTTCGTGCAGGATTAATCATCCCGTGGCTTCCCACCAGGGTCCTGTTGCTTCCAAAAGGCCCCACAGTGTCACTGTGGCCCCTCGGTTCCACCAGGTTCCATAGCGTCACTGTGGTGCCCAGGGTTCCGTCAGCTTCGCCAGCATCCCCACGGTCTGCAGAGCTCCCCGAGCTTCTGTGGTGTCACAGTGGAGGCAGGGTTGCATCAGGTTCCATAGCATCAGCACGGTCTCCAGGGCTCCCAGAGGTTCTGTGGTGTCACAGTGGAGGCAGGGTTGCATCAGGTTCCATAGCATCACCACAGTCTCCAGGGCTCCCTGAGCTTCTGTGGTGTCACAGTGGAGGCAGGGTTGCATCAGGTTCCATAGCATCAGCACGGTCTCCAGGGCTCCCAGAGGTTCTGTGGTGTCACAGAGGAGGCAGGGTTGCATCAGGTTCAATAGCATCAGCACGGTCTCCAGGGCTCCCCTGAGCTTCTGTGGTGGTGTCACAGAGGAGCCAGGCTTCCTTGTAGTTCCCCAGCATCACAAAGGCTCTCCTGGGAGCCACGGGTCACAAAGCACCGTGGGCTCTGTGCAGCCCCGCTGTGTCACAATGGCCGCTGGCTTCCACGAGCCCCCGCAGTGTCCCAGTGGGCCCCGTGGCTTTAGGAGTGGGTGGCTGGGAGTTGGTGCCAGCGGCTGGGGGAGCAGCAGCAGGGACTGTGTGTGGACAGTGCCATGGCCACTTGTGTGGCCACTGGTGTCTCTGTGCCAGGCACAGCCGTGGTGTGTAACACCGGCTCTGGGTCCTTTGGCTGTGCAGGTGGCAGTCACGGCCTGGAGCAGGGCTGCTCCCGGGGGACAGCCTGGGGCAGGAGGCTGCTGAAGATTCATTCCCCACACTCCTTGTCATGAGGTGCTCAGAGTGATTGGAAAGGCTGTTGGCAGCAGGCAGTTCTCTGGGTTCAAGCTGTGGAGCTGTCAGCGGGAATGCAAAGGCCAAGCTGGTGAGCCTTTTGTCCTGGTGCCTTTAGTGTGTGAGCAGTCCCTGGTGCCGTTGTCTTTGGATCCTGAGTGTGGGAGAGGCAAGGCTTAGGATGGTGCGTAGAGCTGAGAAGGAAAGTGCCGAGAGCAGCGTGTGTGCTGCTGCTTTGAGGGGTGCAGTTGAAGTTGTAGGCAGCAAGAGCTTTCTCAGCTGGCCCTTTTGTGAGCTCTGCTTTTGCCAGATGACTTCCATCTTACCCTCTTACCATCTTAGCCTCTCATTTTTGCATATCCCAAACCCCCTTCCAAACATCCAGCAGCTGCTTGTAAAGAAGAAGTCCTAGAACAAAAAGCCAGTGCTGCCTTTCATAGCCCCTTTGCTGTCTATGAAGTAGAGGAAAGAAGCTAGTGAGACGCACTTTCTTTCTCAACTCCATAGAGCGCATCCTTCTCTCAAGGTGGCAGAGTCCTTGGCGGAAGTGAAGCATCTGCAGCTGCAGTTCAGACTGAGAGATGTGCCAGGACAGGAAACATTTGCTGACCTTCCCTGTTCCCTGTGCAACATGATTCTCGCATCCCAGTCACTTTCACATACCTTCGGTATCCCTGAGTCCAAGCAGCTAAAGCTCACAGAGACAGAAGTGTCAGGAAGGAAAACGTTGCAAAAGCACCCCCTTCTCTTATCAGCATATAAATTGTGCACAACAGGCTGCGGCACCGAACCTTCCTTCTCAGATAGACATGCCATCACACTTTTCACTCTTGCAGCTCGGTTGAAAAGCTCCAGCAGCTGCTCCCGCAATAGCAAAAGGTTCTAGAAGTGAAAGCCAGTTTGGGGCTGCACCTTCTCCTTGCCGCATGTAAGCCACACCAAACTCCCTGATGCACTCTGTCCTCCCCTTCTCAAAGGAGTAGACGGTGGCATCAGGACACACCTGTGTCCCAGCAGCTGGGTGCCCAGCCGGGAGCAGGAGCAAGGCTGGGGCTGCTCCCAAAGTTGCCCCGCCCCAATGCCAGAGCCGGACATATGCTGAGGGGGGGCTGGATCAGGCTTTATTGTCCAGCTGCATGCCAGGAGTGAGCACAAAATCTACCTGCATTCTCTGCAGCATGCCATCCTGGAGCAGAGCCATTGCCAAAGGAAGCCGTCAGCCCGTGCCAAGCCAGTGCCGGAGTGGGATCCTAGCAGCACCTGTGGAAGCCGGGAGAGAGGAGCCCACCTGGAGCAGGTTCGTGCAGGATTAATCATCCCGTGGCTTCCCACCAGGGTCCTGTTGCTTCCAAAAGGCCCCACAGTGTCACTGTGGCCCCTCGGTTCCACCAGGTTCCATAGCGTCACTGTGGTGCCCAGGGTTCCGTCAGCTTCGCCAGCATCCCCACGGTCTGCAGAGCTCCCCGAGCTTCTGTGGTGTCACAGTGGAGGCAGGGTTGCATCAGGTTCCATAGCATCAGCACGGTCTCCAGGGCTCCCAGAGGTTCTGTGGTGTCACAGTGGAGGCAGGGTTGCATCAGGTTCCATAGCATCACCACAGTCTCCAGGGCTCCCTGAGCTTCTGTGGTGTCACAGTGGAGGCAGGGTTGCATCAGGTTCCATAGCATCAGCACGGTCTCCAGAGCTCCCAGAGGTTCTGTGGTGTCACAGAGGAGGCAGGGTTGCATCAGGTTCCATAGCATCAGCACGGTCTCCAGGGCTCCCAGAGGTTCTGTGGTGTCACAGAGGAGGCAGGGTTGCATCAGGTTCAATAGCATCAGCATGGTCTCCAGGGCTCCCCTGAGCTTCTGTGGTGGTGTCACAGAGGAGCCAGGCTTCCTTGTAGTTCCCCAGCATCACAAAGGCTCTCCTGGGAGCCACGGGTCACAAAGCACCGTGGGCTCTGTGCAGCCCCGCTGTGTCACAATGGCCGCTGGCTTCCACGAGCCCCCGCAGTGTCCCAGTGGGCCCCGTGGCTTTAGGAGTGGGTGGCTGGGAGTTGGTGCCAGCGGCTGGGGGAGCAGCAGCAGGGACTGTGTGTGGACAGTGCCATGGCCACTTGTGTGGCCACTGGTGTCTCTGTGCCAGGCACAGCCGTGGTGTGTAACACCGGCTCTGGGTCCTTTGGCTGTGCAGGTGGCAGTCACGGCCTGGAGCAGGGCTGCTCCCGGGGGACAGCCTGGGGCAGGAGGCTGCTGGAGATTCATTCCCCACACTCCTTGTCATGAGGTGCTCAGAGTGATTGGAAAGGCTGTTGGCAGCAGGCAGTTCTCTGGGTTCAAGCTGTGGAGCTGTCAGCGGGAATGCAAAGGCCAAGCTGGTGAGCCTTTTGTCCTGGTGCCTTTAGTGTGTGAGCAGTCCCTGGTGCCGTTGTCTTTGGATCCTGAGTGTGGGAGAGGCAAGGCTTAGGATGGTGCGTAGAGCTGAGAAGGAAAGTGCCGAGAGCAGCGTGTGTGCTGCTGCTTTGAGGGGTGCAGTTGAAGTTGTAGGCAGCAAGAGCTTTCTCAGCTGGCCCTTTTGTGAGCTCTGCTTTTGCCAGATGACTTCCATCTTACCCTCTTACCATCTTAGCCTCTCATTTTTGCATATCCCAAACCCCCTTCCAAACATCCAGCAGCTGCTTGTAAAGAAGAAGTCCTAGAACAAAAAGCCAGTGCTGCCTTTCATAGCCCCTTTGCTGTCTATGAAGTAGAGGAAAGAAGCTAGTGAGACGCACTTTCTTTCTCAACTCCATAGAGCGCATCCTTCTCTCAAGGTGGCAGAGTCCTTGGCGGAAGTGAAGCATCTGCAGCTGCAGTTCAGACTGAGAGATGTGCCAGGACAGGAAACATTTGCTGACCTTCCCTGTTCCCTGTGCAACATGATTCTCGCATCCCAGTCACTTTCACATACCTTCGGTATCCCTGAGTCCAAGCAGCTAAAGCTCACAGAGACAGAAGTGTCAGGAAGGAAAACGTTGCAAAAGCACCCCCTTCTCTTATCAGCATATAAATTGTGCACAACAGGCTGCGGCACCGAACCTTCCTTCTCAGATAGACATGCCATCACACTTTTCACTCTTGCAGCTCGGTTGAAAAGCTCCAGCAGCTGCTCCCGCAATAGCAAAAGGTTCTAGAAGTGAAAGCCAGTTTGGGGCTGCACCTTCTCCTTGCCGCATGTAAGCCACACCAAACTCCCTGATGCACTCTGTCCTCCCCTTCTCAAAGGAGTAGACGGTGGCATCAGGACACACCTGTGTCCCAGCAGCTGGGTGCCCAGCCGGGAGCAGGAGCAGGGCTGGGGCTGCTCCCAAAGTTGCCCCGCCCCAATGCCAGAGCCGGACATATGCTGAGGGGGGGCTGGATCAGGCTTTATTGTCCAGCTGCATGCCAGGAGTGAGCACAAAATCTACCTGCATTCTCTGCAGCATGCCATCCTGGAGCAGAGCCATTGCCAAAGGAAGCCGTCAGCCCGTGCCAAGCCAGTGCCGGAGTGGGATCCTAGCAGCACCTGTGGAAGCCGGGAGAGAGGAGCCCACCTGGAGCAGGTTCGTGCAGGATTAATCATCCCGTGGCTTCCCACCAGGGTCCTGTTGCTTCCAAAAGGCCCCACAGTGTCACTGTGGCCCCTCGGTTCCACCAGGTTCCATAGCGTCACTGTGGTGCCCAGGGTTCCGTCAGCTTCGCCAGCATCCCCACGGTCTGCAGAGCTCCCCGAGCTTCTGTGGTGTCACAGTGGAGGCAGGGTTGCATCAGGTTCCATAGCATCAGCACGGTCTCCAGGGCTCCCAGAGGTTCTGTGGTGTCACAGTGGAGGCAGGGTTGCATCAGGTTCCATAGCATCACCACAGTCTCCAGGGCTCCCTGAGCTTCTGTGGTGTCACAGTGGAGGCAGGGTTGCATCAGGTTCCATAGCATCAGCACGGTCTCCAGAGCTCCCAGAGGTTCTGTGGTGTCACAGAGGAGGCAGGGTTGCATCAGGTTCCATAGCATCAGCACGGTCTCCAGGGCTCCCAGAGGTTCTGTGGTGTCACAGAGGAGGCAGGGTTGCATCAGGTTCAATAGCATCAGCATGGTCTCCAGGGCTCCCCTGAGCTTCTGTGGTGGTGTCACAGAGGAGCCAGGCTTCCTTGTAGTTCCCCAGCATCACAAAGGCTCTCCTGGGAGCCACGGGTCACAAAGCACCGTGGGCTCTGTGCAGCCCCGCTGTGTCACAATGGCCGCTGGCTTCCACGAGCCCCCGCAGTGTCCCAGTGGGCCCCGTGGCTTTAGGAGTGGGTGGCTGGGAGTTGGTGCCAGCGGCTGGGGGAGCAGCAGCAGGGACTGTGTGTGGACAGTGCCATGGCCACTTGTGTGGCCACTGGTGTCTCTGTGCCAGGCACAGCCGTGGTGTGTAACACCGGCTCTGGGTCCTTTGGCTGTGCAGGTGGCAGTCACGGCCTGGAGCAGGGCTGCTCCCGGGGGACAGCCTGGGGCAGGAGGCTGCTGGAGATTCATTCCCCACACTCCTTGTCATGAGGTGCTCAGAGTGATTGGAAAGGCTGTTGGCAGCAGGCAGTTCTCTGGGTTCAAGCTGTGGAGCTGTCAGCGGGAATGCAAAGGCCAAGCTGGTGAGCCTTTTGTCCTGGTGCCTTTAGTGTGTGAGCAGTCCCTGGTGCCGTTGTCTTTGGATCCTGAGTGTGGGAGAGGCAAGGCTTAGGATGGTGCGTAGAGCTGAGAAGGAAAGTGCCGAGAGCAGCGTGTGTGCTGCTGCTTTGAGGGGTGCAGTTGAAGTTGTAGGCAGCAAGAGCTTTCTCAGCTGGCCCTTTTGTGAGCTCTGCTTTTGCCAGATGACTTCCATCTTACCCTCTTACCATCTTAGCCTCTCATTTTTGCATATCCCAAACCCCCTTCCAAACATCCAGCAGCTGCTTGTAAAGAAGAAGTCCTAGAACAAAAAGCCAGTGCTGCCTTTCATAGCCCCTTTGCTGTCTATGAAGTAGAGGAAAGAAGCTAGTGAGACGCACTTTCTTTCTCAACTCCATAGAGCGCATCCTTCTCTCAAGGTGGCAGAGTCCTTGGCGGAAGTGAAGCATCTGCAGCTGCAGTTCAGACTGAGAGATGTGCCAGGACAGGAAACATTTGCTGACCTTCCCTGTTCCCTGTGCAACATGATTCTCGCATCCCAGTCACTTTCACATACCTTCGGTATCCCTGAGTCCAAGCAGCTAAAGCTCACAGAGACAGAAGTGTCAGGAAGGAAAACGTTGCAAAAGCACCCCCTTCTCTTATCAGCATATAAATTGTGCACAACAGGCTGCGGCACCGAACCTTCCTTCTCAGATAGACATGCCATCACACTTTTCACTCTTGCAGCTCGGTTGAAAAGCTCCAGCAGCTGCTCCCGCAATAGCAAAAGGTTCTAGAAGTGAAAGCCAGTTTGGGGCTGCACCTTCTCCTTGCCGCATGTAAGCCACACCAAACTCCCTGATGCACTCTGTCCTCCCCTTCTCAAAGGAGTAGACGGTGGCATCAGGACACACCTGTGTCCCAGCAGCTGGGTGCCCAGCCGGGAGCAGGAGCAGGGCTGGGGCTGCTCCCAAAGTTGCCCCGCCCCAATGCCAGAGCCAGACATATGCTGAGGGGGGGCTGGATCAGGCTTTATTGTCCAGCTGCATGCCAGGAGTGAGCACAAAATCTACCTGCATTCTCTGCAGCATGCCATCCTGGAGCAGAGCCATTGCCAAAGGAAGCCGTCAGCCCGTGCCAAGCCAGTGCCGGAGTGGGATCCTAGCAGCACCTGTGGAAGCCGGGAGAGAGGAGCCCACCTGGAGCAGGTTCGTGCAGGATTAATCATCCCGTGGCTTCCCACCAGGGTCCTGTTGCTTCCAAAAGGCCCCACAGTGTCACTGTGGCCCCTCGGTTCCACCAGGTTCCATAGCGTCACTGTGGTGCCCAGGGTTCCGTCAGCTTCGCCAGCATCCCCACGGTCTGCAGAGCTCCCCGAGCTTCTGTGGTGTCACAGTGGAGGCAGGGTTGCATCAGGTTCCATAGCATCAGCACGGTCTCCAGGGCTCCCAGAGGTTCTGTGGTGTCACAGTGGAGGCAGGGTTGCATCAGGTTCCATAGCATCACCACAGTCTCCAGGGCTCCCTGAGCTTCTGTGGTGTCACAGTGGAGGCAGGGTTGCATCAGGTTCCATAGCATCAGCACGGTCTCCAGAGCTCCCAGAGGTTCTGTGGTGTCACAGAGGAGGCAGGGTTGCATCAGGTTCCATAGCATCAGCACGGTCTCCAGGGCTCCCAGAGGTTCTGTGGTGTCACAGAGGAGGCAGGGTTGCATCAGGTTCAATAGCATCAGCATGGTCTCCAGGGCTCCCCTGAGCTTCTGTGGTGGTGTCACAGAGGAGCCAGGCTTCCTTGTAGTTCCCCAGCATCACAAAGGCTCTCCTGGGAGCCACGGGTCACAAAGCACCGTGGGCTCTGTGCAGCCCCGCTGTGTCACAATGGCCGCTGGCTTCCACGAGCCCCCGCAGTGTCCCAGTGGGCCCCGTGGCTTTAGGAGTGGGTGGCTGGGAGTTGGTGCCAGCGGCTGGGGGAGCAGCAGCAGGGACTGTGTGTGGACAGTGCCATGGCCACTTGTGTGGCCACTGGTGTCTCTGTGCCAGGCACAGCCGTGGTGTGTAACACCGGCTCTGGGTCCTTTGGCTGTGCAGGTGGCAGTCACGGCCTGGAGCAGGGCTGCTCCCGGGGGACAGCCTGGGGCAGGAGGCTGCTGGAGATTCATTCCCCACACTCCTTGTCATGAGGTGCTCAGAGTGATTGGAAAGGCTGTTGGCAGCAGGCAGTTCTCTGGGTTCAAGCTGTGGAGCTGTCAGCGGGAATGCAAAGGCCAAGCTGGTGAGCCTTTTGTCCTGGTGCCTTTAGTGTGTGAGCAGTCCCTGGTGCCGTTGTCTTTGGATCCTGAGTGTGGGAGAGGCAAGGCTTAGGATGGTGCGTAGAGCTGAGAAGGAAAGTGCCGAGAGCAGCGTGTGTGCTGCTGCTTTGAGGGGTGCAGTTGAAGTTGTAGGCAGCAAGAGCTTTCTCAGCTGGCCCTTTTGTGAGCTCTGCTTTTGCCAGATGACTTCCATCTTACCCTCTTACCATCTTAGCCTCTCATTTTTGCATATCCCAAACCCCCTTCCAAACATCCAGCAGCTGCTTGTAAAGAAGAAGTCCTAGAACAAAAAGCCAGTGCTGCCTTTCATAGCCCCTTTGCTGTCTATGAAGTAGAGGAAAGAAGCTAGTGAGACGCACTTTCTTTCTCAACTCCATAGAGCGCATCCTTCTCTCAAGGTGGCAGAGTCCTTGGCGGAAGTGAAGCATCTGCAGCTGCAGTTCAGACTGAGAGATGTGCCAGGACAGGAAACATTTGCTGACCTTCCCTGTTCCCTGTGCAACATGATTCTCGCATCCCAGTCACTTTCACATACCTTCGGTATCCCTGAGTCCAAGCAGCTAAAGCTCACAGAGACAGAAGTGTCAGGAAGGAAAACGTTGCAAAAGCACCCCCTTCTCTTATCAGCATATAAATTGTGCACAACAGGCTGCGGCACCGAACCTTCCTTCTCAGATAGACATGCCATCACACTTTTCACTCTTGCAGCTCGGTTGAAAAGCTCCAGCAGCTGCTCCCGCAATAGCAAAAGGTTCTAGAAGTGAAAGCCAGTTTGGGGCTGCACCTTCTCCTTGCCGCATGTAAGCCACACCAAACTCCCTGATGCACTCTGTCCTCCCCTTCTCAAAGGAGTAGACGGTGGCATCAGGACACACCTGTGTCCCAGCAGCTGGGTGCCCAGCCGGGAGCAGGAGCAGGGCTGGGGCTGCTCCCAAAGTTGCCCCGCCCCAATGCCAGAGCCGGACATATGCTGAGGGGGGGCTGGATCAGGCTTTATTGTCCAGCTGCATGCCAGGAGTGAGCACAAAATCTACCTGCATTCTCTGCAGCATGCCATCCTGGAGCAGAGCCATTGCCAAAGGAAGCCGTCAGCCCGTGCCAAGCCAGTGCCGGAGTGGGATCCTAGCAGCACCTGTGGAAGCCGGGAGAGAGGAGCCCACCTGGAGCAGGTTCGTGCAGGATTAATCATCCCGTGGCTTCCCACCAGGGTCCTGTTGCTTCCAAAAGGCCCCACAGTGTCACTGTGGCCCCTCGGTTCCACCAGGTTCCATAGCGTCACTGTGGTGCCCAGGGTTCCGTCAGCTTCGCCAGCATCCCCACGGTCTGCAGAGCTCTCCGAGCTTCTGTGGTGTCACAGTGGAGGCAGGGTTGCATCAGGTTCCATAGCATCAGCACGGTCTCCAGGGCTCCCAGAGGTTCTGTGGTGTCACAGTGGAGGCAGGGTTGCATCAGGTTCCATAGCATCACCACAGTCTCCAGGGCTCCCTGAGCTTCTGTGGTGTCACAGTGGAGGCAGGGTTGCATCAGGTTCCATAGCATCAGCACGGTCTCCAGGGCTCCCAGAGGTTCTGTGGTGTCACAGAGGAGGCAGGGTTGCATCAGGTTCAATAGCATCAGCACGGTCTCCAGGGCTCCCCTGAGCTTCTGTGGTGGTGTCACAGAGGAGCCAGGCTTCCTTGTAGTTCCCCAGCATCACAAAGGCTCTCCTGGGAGCCACGGGTCACAAAGCACCGTGGGCTCTGTGCAGCCCCGCTGTGTCACAATGGCCGCTGGCTTCCACGAGCCCCCGCAGTGTCCCAGTGGGCCCCGTGGCTTTAGGAGTGGGTGGCTGGGAGTTGGTGCCAGCGGCTGGGGGAGCAGCAGCAGGGACTGTGTGTGGACAGTGCCATGGCCACTTGTGTGGCCACTGGTGTCTCTGTGCCAGGCACAGCCGTGGTGTGTAACACCGGCTCTGGGTCCTTTGGCTGTGCAGGTGGCAGTCACGGCCTGGAGCAGGGCTGCTCCCGGGGGACAGCCTGGGGCAGGAGGCTGCTGGAGATTCATTCCCCACACTCCTTGTCATGAGGTGCTCAGAGTGATTGGAAAGGCTGTTGGCAGCAGGCAGTTCTCTGGGTTCAAGCTGTGGAGCTGTCAGCGGGAATGCAAAGGCCAAGCTGGTGAGCCTTTTGTCCTGGTGCCTTTAGTGTGTGAGCAGTCCCTGGTGCCGTTGTCTTTGGATCCTGAGTGTGGGAGAGGCAAGGCTTAGGATGGTGCGTAGAGCTGAGAAGGAAAGTGCCGAGAGCAGCGTGTGTGCTGCTGCTTTGAGGGGTGCAGTTGAAGTTGTAGGCAGCAAGAGCTTTCTCAGCTGGCCCTTTTGTGAGCTCTGCTTTTGCCAGATGACTTCCATCTTACCCTCTTACCATCTTAGCCTCTCATTTTTGCATATCCCAAACCCCCTTCCAAACATCCAGCAGCTGCTTGTAAAGAAGAAGTCCTAGAACAAAAAGCCAGTGCTGCCTTTCATAGCCCCTTTGCTGTCTATGAAGTAGAGGAAAGAAGCTAGTGAGACGCACTTTCTTTCTCAACTCCATAGAGCGCATCCTTCTCTCAAGGTGGCAGAGTCCTTGGCGGAAGTGAAGCATCTGCAGCTGCAGTTCAGACTGAGAGATGTGCCAGGACAGGAAACATTTGCTGACCTTCCCTGTTCCCTGTGCAACATGATTCTCGCATCCCAGTCACTTTCACATACCTTCGGTATCCCTGAGTCCAAGCAGCTAAAGCTCACAGAGACAGAAGTGTCAGGAAGGAAAACGTTGCAAAAGCACCCCCTTCTCTTATCAGCATATAAATTGTGCACAACAGGCTGCGGCACCGAACCTTCCTTCTCAGATAGACATGCCATCACACTTTTCACTCTTGCAGCTCGGTTGAAAAGCTCCAGCAGCTGCTCCCGCAATAGCAAAAGGTTCTAGAAGTGAAAGCCAGTTTGGGGCTGCACCTTCTCCTTGCCGCATGTAAGCCACACCAAACTCCCTGATGCACTCTGTCCTCCCCTTCTCAAAGGAGTAGACGGTGGCATCAGGACACACCTGTGTCCCAGCAGCTGGGTGCCCAGCCGGGAGCAGGAGCAGGGCTGGGGCTGCTCCCAAAGTTGCCCCGCCCCAATGCCAGAGCCGGACATATGCTGAGGGGGGGCTGGATCAGGCTTTATTGTCCAGCTGCATGCCAGGAGTGAGCACAAAATCTACCTGCATTCTCTGCAGCATGCCATCCTGGAGCAGAGCCATTGCCAAAGGAAGCCGTCAGCCCGTGCCAAGCCAGTGCCGGAGTGGGATCCTAGCAGCACCTGTGGAAGCCGGGAGAGAGGAGCCCACCTGGAGCAGGTTCGTGCAGGATTAATCATCCCGTGGCTTCCCACCAGGGTCCTGTTGCTTCCAAAAGGCCCCACAGTGTCACTGTGGCCCCTCGGTTCCACCAGGTTCCATAGCGTCACTGTGGTGCCCAGGGTTCCGTCAGCTTCGCCAGCATCCCCACGGTCTGCAGAGCTCCCCGAGCTTCTGTGGTGTCACAGTGGAGGCAGGGTTGCATCAGGTTCCATAGCATCAGCACGGTCTCCAGGGCTCCCAGAGGTTCTGTGGTGTCACAGTGGAGGCAGGGTTGCATCAGGTTCCATAGCATCACCACAGTCTCCAGGGCTCCCTGAGCTTCTGTGGTGTCACAGTGGAGGCAGGGTTGCATCAGGTTCCATAGCATCAGCACGGTCTCCAGAGCTCCCAGAGGTTCTGTGGTGTCACAGAGGAGGCAGGGTTGCATCAGGTTCCATAGCATCAGCACGGTCTCCAGGGCTCCCAGAGGTTCTGTGGTGTCACAGAGGAGGCAGGGTTGCATCAGGTTCAATAGCATCAGCATGGTCTCCAGGGCTCCCCTGAGCTTCTGTGGTGGTGTCACAGAGGAGCCAGGCTTCCTTGTAGTTCCCCAGCATCACAAAGGCTCTCCTGGGAGCCACGGGTCACAAAGCACCGTGGGCTCTGTGCAGCCCCGCTGTGTCACAATGGCCGCTGGCTTCCACGAGCCCCCGCAGTGTCCCAGTGGGCCCCGTGGCTTTAGGAGTGGGTGGCTGGGAGTTGGTGCCAGCGGCTGGGGGAGCAGCAGCAGGGACTGTGTGTGGACAGTGCCATGGCCACTTGTGTGGCCACTGGTGTCTCTGTGCCAGGCACAGCCGTGGTGTGTAACACCGGCTCTGGGTCCTTTGGCTGTGCAGGTGGCAGTCACGGCCTGGAGCAGGGCTGCTCCCGGGGGACAGCCTGGGGCAGGAGGCTGCTGGAGATTCATTCCCCACACTCCTTGTCATGAGGTGCTCAGAGTGATTGGAAAGGCTGTTGGCAGCAGGCAGTTCTCTGGGTTCAAGCTGTGGAGCTGTCAGCGGGAATGCAAAGGCCAAGCTGGTGAGCCTTTTGTCCTGGTGCCTTTAGTGTGTGAGCAGTCCCTGGTGCCGTTGTCTTTGGATCCTGAGTGTGGGAGAGGCAAGGCTTAGGATGGTGCGTAGAGCTGAGAAGGAAAGTGCCGAGAGCAGCGTGTGTGCTGCTGCTTTGAGGGGTGCAGTTGAAGTTGTAGGCAGCAAGAGCTTTCTCAGCTGGCCCTTTTGTGAGCTCTGCTTTTGCCAGATGACTTCCATCTTACCCTCTTACCATCTTAGCCTCTCATTTTTGCATATCCCAAACCCCCTTCCAAACATCCAGCAGCTGCTTGTAAAGAAGAAGTCCTAGAACAAAAAGCCAGTGCTGCCTTTCATAGCCCCTTTGCTGTCTATGAAGTAGAGGAAAGAAGCTAGTGAGACGCACTTTCTTTCTCAACTCCATAGAGCGCATCCTTCTCTCAAGGTGGCAGAGTCCTTGGCGGAAGTGAAGCATCTGCAGCTGCAGTTCAGACTGAGAGATGTGCCAGGACAGGAAACATTTGCTGACCTTCCCTGTTCCCTGTGCAACATGATTCTCGCATCCCAGTCACTTTCACATACCTTCGGTATCCCTGAGTCCAAGCAGCTAAAGCTCACAGAGACAGAAGTGTCAGGAAGGAAAACGTTGCAAAAGCACCCCCTTCTCTTATCAGCATATAAATTGTGCACAACAGGCTGCGGCACCGAACCTTCCTTCTCAGATAGACATGCCATCACACTTTTCACTCTTGCAGCTCGGTTGAAAAGCTCCAGCAGCTGCTCCCGCAATAGCAAAAGGTTCTAGAAGTGAAAGCCAGTTTGGGGCTGCACCTTCTCCTTGCCGCATGTAAGCCACACCAAACTCCCTGATGCACTCTGTCCTCCCCTTCTCAAAGGAGTAGACGGTGGCATCAGGACACACCTGTGTCCCAGCAGCTGGGTGCCCAGCCGGGAGCAGGAGCAGGGCTGGGGCTGCTCCCAAAGTTGCCCCGCCCCAATGCCAGAGCCGGACATATGCTGAGGGGGGGCTGGATCAGGCTTTATTGTCCAGCTGCATGCCAGGAGTGAGCACAAAATCTACCTGCATTCTCTGCAGCATGCCATCCTGGAGCAGAGCCATTGCCAAAGGAAGCCGTGAGCCCGTGCCAAGCCAGTGCCGGAGTGGGATCCTAGCAGCACCTGTGGAAGCCGGGAGAGAGGAGCCCACCTGGAGCAGGTTCGTGCAGGATTAATCATCCCGTGGCTTCCCACCAGGGTCCTGTTGCTTCCAAAAGGCCCCACAGTGTCACTGTGGCCCCTCGGTTCCACCAGGTTCCATAGCGTCACTGTGGTGCCCAGGGTTCCGTCAGCTTCGCCAGCATCCCCACGGTCTGCAGAGCTCCCCGAGCTTCTGTGGTGTCACAGTGGAGGCAGGGTTGCATCAGGTTCCATAGCATCAGCACGGTCTCCAGGGCTCCCAGAGGTTCTGTGGTGTCACAGTGGAGGCAGGGTTGCATCAGGTTCCATAGCATCACCACAGTCTCCAGGGCTCCCTGAGCTTCTGTGGTGTCACAGTGGAGGCAGGGTTGCATCAGGTTCCATAGCATCAGCACGGTCTCCAGGGCTCCCAGAGGTTCTGTGGTGTCACAGAGGAGGCAGGGTTGCATCAGGTTCCATAGCATCAGCACGGTCTCCAGGGCTCCAAGAGCTTCTGTGGTGTCACAGAGGAGGCAGGGTTGCATCAGGTTCAATAGCATCAGCACGGTCTCCAGGGCTCCCCTGAGCTTCTGTGGTGGTGTCACAGAGGAGCCAGGCTTCCTTGTAGTTCCCCAGCATCACAAAGGCTCTCCTGGGAGCCACGGGTCACAAAGCACCGTGGGCTCTGTGCAGCCCCGCTGTGTCACAATGGCCGCTGGCTTCCACGAGCCCCCGCAGTGTCCCAGTGGGCCCCGTGGCTTTAGGAGTGGGTGGCTGGGAGTTGGTGCCAGCGGCTGGGGGAGCAGCAGCAGGGACTGTGTGTGGACAGTGCCATGGCCACTTGTGTGGCCACTGGTGTCTCTGTGCCAGGCACAGCCGTGGTGTGTAACACCGGCTCTGGGTCCTTTGGCTGTGCAGGTGGCAGTCACGGCCTGGAGCAGGGCTGCTCCCGGGGGACAGCCTGGGGCAGGAGGCTGCTGGAGATTCATTCCCCACACTCCTTGTCATGAGGTGCTCAGAGTGATTGGAAAGGCTGTTGGCAGCAGGCAGTTCTCTGGGTTCAAGCTGTGGAGCTGTCAGCGGGAATGCAAAGGCCAAGCTGGTGAGCCTTTTGTCCTGGTGCCTTTAGTGTGTGAGCAGTCCCTGGTGCCGTTGTCTTTGGATCCTGAGTGTGGGAGAGGCAAGGCTTAGGATGGTGCGTAGAGCTGAGAAGGAAAGTGCCGAGAGCAGCGTGTGTGCTGCTGCTTTGAGGGGTGCAGTTGAAGTTGTAGGCAGCAAGAGCTTTCTCAGCTGGCCCTTTTGTGAGCTCTGCTTTTGCCAGATGACTTCCATCTTACCCTCTTACCATCTTAGCCTCTCATTTTTGCATATCCCAAACCCCCTTCCAAACATCCAGCAGCTGCTTGTAAAGAAGAAGTCCTAGAACAAAAAGCCAGTGCTGCCTTTCATAGCCCCTTTGCTGTCTATGAAGTAGAGGAAAGAAGCTAGTGAGACGCACTTTCTTTCTCAACTCCATAGAGCGCATCCTTCTCTCAAGGTGGCAGAGTCCTTGGCGGAAGTGAAGCATCTGCAGCTGCAGTTCAGACTGAGAGATGTGCCAGGACAGGAAACATTTGCTGACCTTCCCTGTTCCCTGTGCAACATGATTCTCGCATCCCAGTCACTTTCACATACCTTCGGTATCCCTGAGTCCAAGCAGCTAAAGCTCACAGAGACAGAAGTGTCAGGAAGGAAAACGTTGCAAAAGCACCCCCTTCTCTTATCAGCATATAAATTGTGCACAACAGGCTGCGGCACCGAACCTTCCTTCTCAGATAGACATGCCATCACACTTTTCACTCTTGCAGCTCGGTTGAAAAGCTCCAGCAGCTGCTCCCGCAATAGCAAAAGGTTCTAGAAGTGAAAGCCAGTTTGGGGCTGCACCTTCTCCTTGCCGCATGTAAGCCACACCAAACTCCCTGATGCACTCTGTCCTCCCCTTCTCAAAGGAGTAGACGGTGGCATCAGGACACACCTGTGTCCCAGCAGCTGGGTGCCCAGCCGGGAGCAGGAGCAGGGCTGGGGCTGCTCCCAAAGTTGCCCCGCCCCAATGCCAGAGCCGGACATATGCTGAGGGGGGGCTGGATCAGGCTTTATTGTCCAGCTGCATGCCAGGAGTGAGCACAAAATCTACCTGCATTCTCTGCAGCATGCCATCCTGGAGCAGAGCCATTGCCAAAGGAAGCCGTGAGCCCGTGCCAAGCCAGTGCCGGAGTGGGATCCTAGCAGCACCTGTGGAAGCCGGGAGAGAGGAGCCCACCTGGAGCAGGTTCGTGCAGGATTAATCATCCCGTGGCTTCCCACCAGGGTCCTGTTGCTTCCAAAAGGCCCCACAGTGTCACTGTGGCCCCTCGGTTCCACCAGGTTCCATAGCGTCACTGTGGTGCCCAGGGTTCCATCAGCTTCGCCAGCATCCCCACGGTCTGCAGAGCTCCCCGAGCTTCTGTGGTGTCACAGTGGAGGCAGGGTTGCATCAGGTTCCATAGCATCAGCACGGTCTCCAGGGCTCCCAGAGGTTCTGTGGTGTCACAGTGGAGGCAGGGTTGCATCAGGTTCCATAGCATCACCACAGTCTCCAGGGCTCCCTGAGCTTCTGTGGTGTCACAGTGGAGGCAGGGTTGCATCAGGTTCCATAGCATCAGCATGGTCTCCAGGGCTCCCAGAGGTTCTGTGGTGTCACAGAGGAGGCAGGGTTGCATCAGGTTCCATAGCATCAGCACGGTCTCCAGGGCTCCAAGAGCTTCTGTGGTGTCACAGAGGAGGCAGGGTTGCATCAGGTTCAATAGCATCAGCACGGTCTCCAGGGCTCCCCTGAGCTTCTGTGGTGGTGTCACAGAGGAGCCAGGCTTCCTTGTAGTTCCCCAGCATCACAAAGGCTCTCCTGGGAGCCACGGGTCACAAAGCACCGTGGGCTCTGTGCAGCCCCGCTGTGTCACAATGGCCGCTGGCTTCCACGAGCCCCCGCAGTGTCCCAGTGGGCCCCGTGGCTTTAGGAGTGGGTGGCTGGGAGTTGGTGCCAGCGGCTGGGGGAGCAGCAGCAGGGACTGTGTGTGGACAGTGCCATGGCCACTTGTGTGGCCACTGGTGTCTCTGTGCCAGGCACAGCCGTGGTGTGTAACACCGGCTCTGGGTCCTTTGGCTGTGCAGGTGGCAGTCACGGCCTGGAGCAGGGCTGCTCCCGGGGGACAGCCTGGGGCAGGAGGCTGCTGGAGATTCATTCCCCACACTCCTTGTCATGAGGTGCTCAGAGTGATTGGAAAGGCTGTTGGCAGCAGGCAGTTCTCTGGGTTCAAGCTGTGGAGCTGTCAGCGGGAATGCAAAGGCCAAGCTGGTGAGCCTTTTGTCCTGGTGCCTTTAGTGTGTGAGCAGTCCCTGGTGCCGTTGTCTTTGGATCCTGAGTGTGGGAGAGGCAAGGCTTAGGATGGTGCGTAGAGCTGAGAAGGAAAGTGCCGAGAGCAGCGTGTGTGCTGCTGCTTTGAGGGGTGCAGTTGAAGTTGTAGGCAGCAAGAGCTTTCTCAGCTGGCCCTTTTGTGAGCTCTGCTTTTGCCAGATGACTTCCATCTTACCCTCTTACCATCTTAGCCTCTCATTTTTGCATATCCCAAACCCCCTTCCAAACATCCAGCAGCTGCTTGTAAAGAAGAAGTCCTAGAACAAAAAGCCAGTGCTGCCTTTCATAGCCCCTTTGCTGTCTATGAAGTAGAGGAAAGAAGCTAGTGAGACGCACTTTCTTTCTCAACTCCATAGAGCGCATCCTTCTCTCAAGGTGGCAGAGTCCTTGGCGGAAGTGAAGCATCTGCAGCTGCAGTTCAGACTGAGAGATGTGCCAGGACAGGAAACATTTGCTGACCTTCCCTGTTCCCTGTGCAACATGATTCTCGCATCCCAGTCACTTTCACATACCTTCGGTATCCCTGAGTCCAAGCAGCTAAAGCTCACAGAGACAGAAGTGTCAGGAAGGAAAACGTTGCAAAAGCACCCCCTTCTCTTATCAGCATATAAATTGTGCACAACAGGCTGCGGCACCGAACCTTCCTTCTCAGATAGACATGCCATCACACTTTTCACTCTTGCAGCTCGGTTGAAAAGCTCCAGCAGCTGCTCCCGCAATAGCAAAAGGTTCTAGAAGTGAAAGCCAGTTTGGGGCTGCACCTTCTCCTTGCCGCATGTAAGCCACACCAAACTCCCTGATGCACTCTGTCCTCCCCTTCTCAAAGTAGACGGTGGCATCAGGACACACCTGTGTCCCAGCAGCTGGGTGCCCAGCCGGGAGCAGGAGCAGGGCTGGGGCTGCTCCCAAAGTTGCCCCGCCCCAATGCCAGAGCCGGACATATGCTGAGGGGGGGCTGGATCAGGCTTTATTGTCCAGCTGCATGCCAGGAGTGAGCACAAAATCTACCTGCATTCTCTGCAGCATGCCATCCTGGAGCAGAGCCATTGCCAAAGGAAGCCGTGAGCCCGTGCCAAGCCAGTGCCGGAGTGGGATCCTAGCAGCACCTGTGGAAGCCGGGAGAGAGGAGCCCACCTGGAGCAGGTTCGTGCAGGATTAATCATCCCGTGGCTTCCCACCAGGGTCCTGTTGCTTCCAAAAGGCCCCACAGTGTCACTGTGGCCCCTCGGTTCCACCAGGTTCCATAGCGTCACTGTGGTGCCCAGGGTTCCGTCAGCTTCGCCAGCATCCCCACGGTCTGCAGAGCTCCCCGAGCTTCTGTGGTGTCACAGTGGAGGCAGGGTTGCATCAGGTTCCATAGCATCAGCACGGTCTCCAGGGCTCCCAGAGGTTCTGTGGTGTCACAGTGGAGGCAGGGTTGCATCAGGTTCCATAGCATCACCACAGTCTCCAGGGCTCCCTGAGCTTCTGTGGTGTCACAGTGGAGGCAGGGTTGCATCAGGTTCCATAGCATCAGCACGGTCTCCAGGGCTCCCAGAGGTTCTGTGGTGTCACAGAGGAGGCAGGGTTGCATCAGGTTCAATAGCATCAGCACGGTCTCCAGGGCTCCCCTGAGCTTCTGTGGTGGTGTCACAGAGGAGCCAGGCTTCCTTGTAGTTCCCCAGCATCACAAAGGCTCTCCTGGGAGCCACGGGTCACAAAGCACCGTGGGCTCTGTGCAGCCCCGCTGTGTCACAATGGCCGCTGGCTTCCACGAGCCCCCGCAGTGTCCCAGTGGGCCCCGTGGCTTTAGGAGTGGGTGGCTGGGAGTTGGTGCCAGCGGCTGGGGGAGCAGCAGCAGGGACTGTGTGTGGACAGTGCCATGGCCACTTGTGTGGCCACTGGTGTCTCTGTGCCAGGCACAGCCGTGGTGTGTAACACCGGCTCTGGGTCCTTTGGCTGTGCAGGTGGCAGTCACGGCCTGGAGCAGGGCTGCTCCCGGGGGACAGCCTGGGGCAGGAGGCTGCTGAAGATTCATTCCCCACACTCCTTGTCATGAGGTGCTCAGAGTGATTGGAAAGGCTGTTGGCAGCAGGCAGTTCTCTGGGTTCAAGCTGTGGAGCTGTCAGCGGGAATGCAAAGGCCAAGCTGGTGAGCCTTTTGTCCTGGTGCCTTTAGTGTGTGAGCAGTCCCTGGTGCCGTTGTCTTTGGATCCTGAGTGTGGGAGAGGCAAGGCTTAGGATGGTGCGTAGAGCTGAGAAGGAAAGTGCCGAGAGCAGCGTGTGTGCTGCTGCTTTGAGGGGTGCAGTTGAAGTTGTAGGCAGCAAGAGCTTTCTCAGCTGGCCCTTTTGTGAGCTCTGCTTTTGCCAGATGACTTCCATCTTACCCTCTTACCATCTTAGCCTCTCATTTTTGCATATCCCAAACCCCCTTCCAAACATCCAGCAGCTGCTTGTAAAGAAGAAGTCCTAGAACAAAAAGCCAGTGCTGCCTTTCATAGCCCCTTTGCTGTCTATGAAGTAGAGGAAAGAAGCTAGTGAGACGCACTTTCTTTCTCAACTCCATAGAGCGCATCCTTCTCTCAAGGTGGCAGAGTCCTTGGCGGAAGTGAAGCATCTGCAGCTGCAGTTCAGACTGAGAGATGTGCCAGGACAGGAAACATTTGCTGACCTTCCCTGTTCCCTGTGCAACATGATTCTCGCATCCCAGTCACTTTCACATACCTTCGGTATCCCTGAGTCCAAGCAGCTAAAGCTCACAGAGACAGAAGTGTCAGGAAGGAAAACGTTGCAAAAGCACCCCCTTCTCTTATCAGCATATAAATTGTGCACAACAGGCTGCGGCACCGAACCTTCCTTCTCAGATAGACATGCCATCACACTTTTCACTCTTGCAGCTCGGTTGAAAAGCTCCAGCAGCTGCTCCCGCAATAGCAAAAGGTTCTAGAAGTGAAAGCCAGTTTGGGGCTGCACCTTCTCCTTGCCGCATGTAAGCCACACCAAACTCCCTGATGCACTCTGTCCTCCCCTTCTCAAAGGAGTAGACGGTGGCATCAGGACACACCTGTGTCCCAGCAGCTGGGTGCCCAGCCGGGAGCAGGAGCAAGGCTGGGGCTGCTCCCAAAGTTGCCCCGCCCCAATGCCAGAGCCGGACATATGCTGAGGGGGGGCTGGATCAGGCTTTATTGTCCAGCTGCATGCCAGGAGTGAGCACAAAATCTACCTGCATTCTCTGCAGCATGCCATCCCGGAGCAGAGCCATTGCCAAAGGAAGCCGTCAGCCCGTGCCAAGCCAGTGCCGGAGTGGGATCCTAGCAGCACCTGTGGAAGCCGGGAGAGAGGAGCCCACCTGGAGCAGGTTCGTGCAGGATTAATCATCCCGTGGCTTCCCACCAGGGTCCTGTTGCTTCCAAAAGGCCCCACAGTGTCACTGTGGCCCCTCGGTTCCACCAGGTTCCATAGCGTCACTGTGGTGCCCAGGGTTCCGTCAGCTTCGCCAGCATCCCCACGGTCTGCAGAGCTCCCCGAGCTTCTGTGGTGTCACAGTGGAGGCAGGGTTGCATCAGGTTCCATAGCATCAGCACGGTCTCCAGGGCTCCCAGAGGTTCTGTGGTGTCACAGTGGAGGCAGGGTTGCATCAGGTTCCATAGCATCACCACAGTCTCCAGGGCTCCCTGAGCTTCTGTGGTGTCACAGTGGAGGCAGGGTTGCATCAGGTTCCATAGCATCAGCACGGTCTCCAGAGCTCCCTGAGCTTCTGTGGTGTCACAGAGGAGGCAGGGTTGCATCAGGTTCCATAGCATCAGCACGGTCTCCAGGGCTCCCAGAGGTTCTGTGGTGTCACAGAGGAGGCAGGGTTGCATCAGGTTCAATAGCATCAGCATGGTCTCCAGGGCTCCCCTGAGCTTCTGTGGTGGTGTCACAGAGGAGCCAGGCTTCCTTGTAGTTCCCCAGCATCACAAAGGCTCTCCTGGGAGCCACGGGTCACAAAGCACCGTGGGCTCTGTGCAGCCCCGCTGTGTCACAATGGCCGCTGGCTTCCACGAGCCCCCGCAGTGTCCCAGTGGGCCCCGTGGCTTTAGGAGTGGGTGGCTGGGAGTTGGTGCCAGCGGCTGGGGGAGCAGCAGCAGGGACTGTGTGTGGACAGTGCCATGGCCACTTGTGTGGCCACTGGTGTCTCTGTGCCAGGCACAGCCGTGGTGTGTAACACCGGCTCTGGGTCCTTTGGCTGTGCAGGTGGCAGTCACGGCCTGGAGCAGGGCTGCTCCCGGGGGACAGCCTGGGGCAGGAGGCTGCTGGAGATTCATTCCCCACACTCCTTGTCATGAGGTGCTCAGAGTGATTGGAAAGGCTGTTGGCAGCAGGCAGTTCTCTGGGTTCAAGCTGTGGAGCTGTCAGCGGGAATGCAAAGGCCAAGCTGGTGAGCCTTTTGTCCTGGTGCCTTTAGTGTGTGAGCAGTCCCTGGTGCCGTTGTCTTTGGATCCTGAGTGTGGGAGAGGCAAGGCTTAGGATGGTGCGTAGAGCTGAGAAGGAAAGTGCCGAGAGCAGCGTGTGTGCTGCTGCTTTGAGGGGTGCAGTTGAAGTTGTAGGCAGCAAGAGCTTTCTCAGCTGGCCCTTTTGTGAGCTCTGCTTTTGCCAGATGACTTCCATCTTACCCTCTTACCATCTTAGCCTCTCATTTTTGCATATCCCAAACCCCCTTCCAAACATCCAGCAGCTGCTTGTAAAGAAGAAGTCCTAGAACAAAAAGCCAGTGCTGCCTTTCATAGCCCCTTTGCTGTCTATGAAGTAGAGGAAAGAAGCTAGTGAGACGCACTTTCTTTCTCAACTCCATAGAGCGCATCCTTCTCTCAAGGTGGCAGAGTCCTTGGCGGAAGTGAAGCATCTGCAGCTGCAGTTCAGACTGAGAGATGTGCCAGGACAGGAAACATTTGCTGACCTTCCCTGTTCCCTGTGCAACATGATTCTCGCATCCCAGTCACTTTCACATACCTTCGGTATCCCTGAGTCCAAGCAGCTAAAGCTCACAGAGACAGAAGTGTCAGGAAGGAAAACGTTGCAAAAGCACCCCCTTCTCTTATCAGCATATAAATTGTGCACAACAGGCTGCGGCACCGAACCTTCCTTCTCAGATAGACATGCCATCACACTTTTCACTCTTGCAGCTCGGTTGAAAAGCTCCAGCAGCTGCTCCCGCAATAGCAAAAGGTTCTAGAAGTGAAAGCCAGTTTGGGGCTGCACCTTCTCCTTGCCGCATGTAAGCCACACCAAACTCCCTGATGCACTCTGTCCTCCCCTTCTCAAAGGAGTAGACGGTGGCATCAGGACACACCTGTGTCCCAGCAGCTGGGTGCCCAGCCGGGAGCAGGAGCAGGGCTGGGGCTGCTCCCAAAGTTGCCCCGCCCCAATGCCAGAGCCGGACATATGCTGAGGGGGGGCTGGATCAGGCTTTATTGTCCAGCTGCATGCCAGGAGTGAGCACAAAATCTACCTGCATTCTCTGCAGCATGCCATCCTGGAGCAGAGCCATTGCCAAAGGAAGCCGTCAGCCCGTGCCAAGCCAGTGCCGGAGTGGGATCCTAGCAGCACCTGTGGAAGCCGGGAGAGAGGAGCCCACCTGGAGCAGGTTCGTGCAGGATTAATCATCCCGTGGCTTCCCACCAGGGTCCTGTTGCTTCCAAAAGGCCCCACAGTGTCACTGTGGCCCCTCGGTTCCACCAGGTTCCATAGCGTCACTGTGGTGCCCAGGGTTCCGTCAGCTTCGCCAGCATCCCCACGGTCTGCAGAGCTCCCCGAGCTTCTGTGGTGTCACAGTGGAGGCAGGGTTGCATCAGGTTCCATAGCATCAGCACGGTCTCCAGGGCTCCCAGAGGTTCTGTGGTGTCACAGTGGAGGCAGGGTTGCATCAGGTTCCATAGCATCACCACAGTCTCCAGGGCTCCCTGAGCTTCTGTGGTGTCACAGTGGAGGCAGGGTTGCATCAGGTTCCATAGCATCAGCACGGTCTCCAGAGCTCCCAGAGGTTCTGTGGTGTCACAGAGGAGGCAGGGTTGCATCAGGTTCCATAGCATCAGCACGGTCTCCAGGGCTCCCAGAGGTTCTGTGGTGTCACAGAGGAGGCAGGGTTGCATCAGGTTCAATAGCATCAGCATGGTCTCCAGGGCTCCCCTGAGCTTCTGTGGTGGTGTCACAGAGGAGCCAGGCTTCCTTGTAGTTCCCCAGCATCACAAAGGCTCTCCTGGGAGCCACGGGTCACAAAGCACCGTGGGCTCTGTGCAGCCCCGCTGTGTCACAATGGCCGCTGGCTTCCACGAGCCCCCGCAGTGTCCCAGTGGGCCCCGTGGCTTTAGGAGTGGGTGGCTGGGAGTTGGTGCCAGCGGCTGGGGGAGCAGCAGCAGGGACTGTGTGTGGACAGTGCCATGGCCACTTGTGTGGCCACTGGTGTCTCTGTGCCAGGCACAGCCGTGGTGTGTAACACCGGCTCTGGGTCCTTTGGCTGTGCAGGTGGCAGTCACGGCCTGGAGCAGGGCTGCTCCCGGGGGACAGCCTGGGGCAGGAGGCTGCTGGAGATTCATTCCCCACACTCCTTGTCATGAGGTGCTCAGAGTGATTGGAAAGGCTGTTGGCAGCAGGCAGTTCTCTGGGTTCAAGCTGTGGAGCTGTCAGCGGGAATGCAAAGGCCAAGCTGGTGAGCCTTTTGTCCTGGTGCCTTTAGTGTGTGAGCAGTCCCTGGTGCCGTTGTCTTTGGATCCTGAGTGTGGGAGAGGCAAGGCTTAGGATGGTGCGTAGAGCTGAGAAGGAAAGTGCCGAGAGCAGCGTGTGTGCTGCTGCTTTGAGGGGTGCAGTTGAAGTTGTAGGCAGCAAGAGCTTTCTCAGCTGGCCCTTTTGTGAGCTCTGCTTTTGCCAGATGACTTCCATCTTACCCTCTTACCATCTTAGCCTCTCATTTTTGCATATCCCAAACCCCCTTCCAAACATCCAGCAGCTGCTTGTAAAGAAGAAGTCCTAGAACAAAAAGCCAGTGCTGCCTTGCATAGCCCCTTTGCTGTCTATGAAGTAGAGGAAAGAAGCTAGTGAGACGCACTTTCTTTCTCAACTCCATAGAGCGCATCCTTCTCTCAAGGTGGCAGAGTCCTTGGCGGAAGTGAAGCATCTGCAGCTGCAGTTCAGACTGAGAGATGTGCCAGGACAGGAAACATTTGCTGACCTTCCCTGTTCCCTGTGCAACATGATTCTCGCATCCCAGTCACTTTCACATACCTTCGGTATCCCTGAGTCCAAGCAGCTAAAGCTCACAGAGACAGAAGTGTCAGGAAGGAAAACGTTGCAAAAGCACCCCCTTCTCTTATCAGCATATAAATTGTGCACAACAGGCTGCGGCACCGAACCTTCCTTCTCAGATAGACATGCCATCACACTTTTCACTCTTGCAGCTCGGTTGAAAAGCTCCAGCAGCTGCTCCCGCAATAGCAAAAGGTTCTAGAAGTGAAAGCCAGTTTGGGGCTGCACCTTCTCCTTGCCGCATGTAAGCCACACCAAACTCCCTGATGCACTCTGTCCTCCCCTTCTCAAAGGAGTAGACGGTGGCATCAGGACACACCTGTGTCCCAGCAGCTGGGTGCCCAGCCGGGAGCAGGAGCAGGGCTGGGGCTGCTCCCAAAGTTGCCCCGCCCCAATGCCAGAGCCGGACATATGCTGAGGGGGGGCTGGATCAGGCTTTATTGTCCAGCTGCATGCCAGGAGTGAGCACAAAATCTACCTGCATTCTCTGCAGCATGCCATCCTGGAGCAGAGCCATTGCCAAAGGAAGCCGTGAGCCCGTGCCAAGCCAGTGCCGGAGTGGGATCCTAGCAGCACCTGTGGAAGCCGGGAGAGAGGAGCCCACCTGGAGCAGGTTCGTGCAGGATTAATCATCCCGTGGCTTCCCACCAGGGTCCTGTTGCTTCCAAAAGGCCCCACAGTGTCACTGTGGCCCCTCGGTTCCACCAGGTTCCATAGCGTCACTGTGGTGCCCAGGGTTCCGTCAGCTTCGCCAGCATCCCCACGGTCTGCAGAGCTCCCCGAGCTTCTGTGGTGTCACAGTGGAGGCAGGGTTGCATCAGGTTCCATAGCATCAGCACGGTCTCCAGGGCTCCCAGAGGTTCTGTGGTGTCACAGTGGAGGCAGGGTTGCATCAGGTTCCATAGCATCACCACAGTCTCCAGGGCTCCCTGAGCTTCTGTGGTGTCACAGTGGAGGCAGGGTTGCATCAGGTTCCATAGCATCAGCACGGTCTCCAGAGCTCCCAGAGGTTCTGTGGTGTCACAGAGGAGGCAGGGTTGCATCAGGTTCCATAGCATCAGCACGGTCTCCAGGGCTCCCAGAGGTTCTGTGGTGTCACAGAGGAGGCAGGGTTGCATCAGGTTCAATAGCATCAGCATGGTCTCCAGGGCTCCCCTGAGCTTCTGTGGTGGTGTCACAGAGGAGCCAGGCTTCCTTGTAGTTCCCCAGCATCACAAAGGCTCTCCTGGGAGCCACGGGTCACAAAGCACCGTGGGCTCTGTGCAGCCCCGCTGTGTCACAATGGCCGCTGGCTTCCACGAGCCCCCGCAGTGTCCCAGTGGGCCCCGTGGCTTTAGGAGTGGGTGGCTGGGAGTTGGTGCCAGCGGCTGGGGGAGCAGCAGCAGGGACTGTGTGTGGACAGTGCCATGGCCACTTGTGTGGCCACTGGTGTCTCTGTGCCAGGCACAGCCGTGGTGTGTAACACCGGCTCTGGGTCCTTTGGCTGTGCAGGTGGCAGTCACGGCCTGGAGCAGGGCTGCTCCCGGGGGACAGCCTGGGGCAGGAGGCTGCTGGAGATTCATTCCCCACACTCCTTGTCATGAGGTGCTCAGAGTGATTGGAAAGGCTGTTGGCAGCAGGCAGTTCTCTGGGTTCAAGCTGTGGAGCTGTCAGCGGGAATGCAAAGGCCAAGCTGGTGAGCCTTTTGTCCTGGTGCCTTTAGTGTGTGAGCAGTCCCTGGTGCCGTTGTCTTTGGATCCTGAGTGTGGGAGAGGCAAGGCTTAGGATGGTGCGTAGAGCTGAGAAGGAAAGTGCCGAGAGCAGCGTGTGTGCTGCTGCTTTGAGGGGTGCAGTTGAAGTTGTAGGCAGCAAGAGCTTTCTCAGCTGGCCCTTTTGTGAGCTCTGCTTTTGCCAGATGACTTCCATCTTACCCTCTTACCATCTTAGCCTCTCATTTTTGCATATCCCAAACCCCCTTCCAAACATCCAGCAGCTGCTTGTAAAGAAGAAGTCCTAGAACAAAAAGCCAGTGCTGCCTTTCATAGCCCCTTTGCTGTCTATGAAGTAGAGGAAAGAAGCTAGTGAGACGCACTTTCTTTCTCAACTCCATAGAGCGCATCCTTCTCTCAAGGTGGCAGAGTCCTTGGCGGAAGTGAAGCATCTGCAGCTGCAGTTCAGACTGAGAGATGTGCCAGGACAGGAAACATTTGCTGACCTTCCCTGTTCCCTGTGCAACATGATTCTCGCATCCCAGTCACTTTCACATACCTTCGGTATCCCTGAGTCCAAGCAGCTAAAGCTCACAGAGACAGAAGTGTCAGGAAGGAAAACGTTGCAAAAGCACCCCCTTCTCTTATCAGCATATAAATTGTGCACAACAGGCTGCGGCACCGAACCTTCCTTCTCAGATAGACATGCCATCACACTTTTCACTCTTGCAGCTCGGTTGAAAAGCTCCAGCAGCTGCTCCCGCAATAGCAAAAGGTTCTAGAAGTGAAAGCCAGTTTGGGGCTGCACCTTCTCCTTGCCGCATGTAAGCCACACCAAACTCCCTGATGCACTCTGTCCTCCCCTTCTCAAAGGAGTAGACGGTGGCATCAGGACACACCTGTGTCCCAGCAGCTGGGTGCCCAGCCGGGAGCAGGAGCAGGGCTGGGGCTGCTCCCAAAGTTGCCCCGCCCCAATGCCAGAGCCGGACATATGCTGAGGGGGGGCTGGATCAGGCTTTATTGTCCAGCTGCATGCCAGGAGTGAGCACAAAATCTACCTGCATTCTCTGCAGCATGCCATCCTGGAGCAGAGCCATTGCCAAAGGAAGCCGTCAGCCCGTGCCAAGCCAGTGCCGGAGTGGGATCCTAGCAGCACCTGTGGAAGCCG
This sequence comes from Aphelocoma coerulescens, assembly GCF_041296385.1. Lineage (NCBI taxonomy): Eukaryota > Metazoa > Chordata > Aves > Passeriformes > Corvidae > Aphelocoma > Aphelocoma coerulescens. Next base: position 93,363 of record NW_027183631.1, on the reverse strand, counting down.
GGAGAGAGGAGCCCACCTGGAGCAGGTTCGTGCAGGATTAATCATCCCGTGGCTTCCCACCAGGGTCCTGTTGCTTCCAAAAGGCCCCACAGTGTCACTGTGGCCCCTCGGTTCCACCAGGTTCCATAGCGTCACTGTGGTGCCCAGGGTTCCGTCAGCTTCGCCAGCATCCCCACGGTCTGCAGAGCTCCCCGAGCTTCTGTGGTGTCACAGTGGAGGCAGGGTTGCATCAGGTTCCATAGCATCAGCACGGTCTCCAGGGCTCCCAGAGGTTCTGTGGTGTCACAGTGGAGGCAGGGTTGCATCAGGTTCCATAGCATCACCACAGTCTCCAGGGCTCCCTGAGCTTCTGTGGTGTCACAGTGGAGGCAGGGTTGCATCAGGTTCCATAGCATCAGCACGGTCTCCAGAGCTCCCAGAGGTTCTGTGGTGTCACAGAGGAGGCAGGGTTGCATCAGGTTCCATAGCATCAGCACGGTCTCCAGGGCTCCCAGAGGTTCTGTGGTGTCACAGAGGAGGCAGGGTTGCATCAGGTTCAATAGCATCAGCATGGTCTCCAGGGCTCCCCTGAGCTTCTGTGGTGGTGTCACAGAGGAGCCAGGCTTCCTTGTAGTTCCCCAGCATCACAAAGGCTCTCCTGGGAGCCACGGGTCACAAAGCACCGTGGGCTCTGTGCAGCCCCGCTGTGTCACAATGGCCGCTGGCTTCCACGAGCCCCCGCAGTGTCCCAGTGGGCCCCGTGGCTTTAGGAGTGGGTGGCTGGGAGTTGGTGCCAGCGGCTGGGGGAGCAGCAGCAGGGACTGTGTGTGGACAGTGCCATGGCCACTTGTGTGGCCACTGGTGTCTCTGTGCCAGGCACAGCCGTGGTGTGTAACACCGGCTCTGGGTCCTTTGGCTGTGCAGGTGGCAGTCACGGCCTGGAGCAGGGCTGCTCCCGGGGGACAGCCTGGGGCAGGAGGCTGCTGGAGATTCATTCCCCACACTCCTTGTCATGAGGTGCTCAGAGTGATTGGAAAGGCTGTTGGCAGCAGGCAGTTCTCTGGGTTCAAGCTGTGGAGCTGTCAGCGGGAATGCAAAGGCCAAGCTGCTGAGCCTTTTGTCCTGGTGCCTTTAGTGTGTGAGCAGTCCCTGGTGCCGTTGTCTTTGGATCCTGAGTGTGGGAGAGGCAAGGCTTAGGATGGTGCGTAGAGCTGAGAAGGAAAGTGCCGAGAGCAGCGTGTGTGCTGCTGCTTTGAGGGGTGCAGTTGAAGTTGTAGGCAGCAAGAGCTTTCTCAGCTGGCCCTTTTGTGAGCTCTGCTTTTGCCAGATGACTTCCATCTTACCCTCTTACCATCTTAGCCTCTCATTTTTGCATATCCCAAACCCCCTTCCAAACATCCAGCAGCTGCTTGTAAAGAAGAAGTCCTAGAACAAAAAGCCAGTGCTGCCTTTCATAGCCCCTTTGCTGTCTATGAAGTAGAGGAAAGAAGCTAGTGAGACGCACTTTCTTTCTCAACTCCATAGAGCGCATCCTTCTCTCAAGGTGGCAGAGTCCTTGGCGGAAGTGAAGCATCTGCAGCTGCAGTTCAGACTGAGAGATGTGCCAGGACAGGAAACATTTGCTGACCTTCCCTGTTCCCTGTGCAACATGATTCTCGCATCCCAGTCACTTTCACATACCTTCGGTATCCCTGAGTCCAAGCAGCTAAAGCTCACAGAGACAGAAGTGTCAGGAAGGAAAACGTTGCAAAAGCACCCCCTTCTCTTATCAGCATATAAATTGTGCACAACAGGCTGCGGCACCGAACCTTCCTTCTCAGATAGACATGCCATCACACTTTTCACTCTTGCAGCTCGGTTGAAAAGCTCCAGCAGCTGCTCCCGCAATAGCAAAAGGTTCTAGAAGTGAAAGCCAGTTTGGGGCTGCACCTTCTCCTTGCCGCATGTAAGCCACACCAAACTCCCTGATGCACTCTGTCCTCCCCTTCTCAAAGGAGTAGACGGTGGCATCAGGACACACCTGTGTCCCAGCAGCTGGGTGCCCAGCCGGGAGCAGGAGCAGGGCTGGGGCTGCTCCCAAAGTTGCCCCGCCCCAATGCCAGAGCCGGACATATGCTGAGGGGGGGCTGGATCAGGCTTTATTGTCCAGCTGCATGCCAGGAGTGAGCACAAAATCTACCTGCATTCTCTGCAGCATGCCATCCTGGAGCAGAGCCATTGCCAAAGGAAGCCGTCAGCCCGTGCCAAGCCAGTGCCGGAGTGGGATCCTAGCAGCACCTGTGGAAGCCGGGAGAGAGGAGCCCACCTGGAGCAGGTTCGTGCAGGATTAATCATCCCGTGGCTTCCCACCAGGGTCCTGTTGCTTCCAAAAGGCCCCACAGTGTCACTGTGGCCCCTCGGTTCCACCAGGTTCCATAGCGTCACTGTGGTGCCCAGGGTTCCGTCAGCTTCGCCAGCATCCCCACGGTCTGCAGAGCTCCCCGAGCTTCTGTGGTGTCACAGTGGAGGCAGGGTTGCATCAGGTTCCATAGCATCAGCACGGTCTCCAGGGCTCCCAGAGGTTCTGTGGTGTCACAGTGGAGGCAGGGTTGCATCAGGTTCCATAGCATCACCACAGTCTCCAGGGCTCCCTGAGCTTCTGTGGTGTCACAGTGGAGGCAGGGTTGCATCAGGTTCCATAGCATCAGCACGGTCTCCAGAGCTCCCAGAGGTTCTGTGGTGTCACAGAGGAGGCAGGGTTGCATCAGGTTCCATAGCATCAGCACGGTCTCCAGGGCTCCCAGAGGTTCTGTGGTGTCACAGAGGAGGCAGGGTTGCATCAGGTTCAATAGCATCAGCATGGTCTCCAGGGCTCCCCTGAGCTTCTGTGGTGGTGTCACAGAGGAGCCAGGCTTCCTTGTAGTTCCCCAGCATCACAAAGGCTCTCCTGGGAGCCACGGGTCACAAAGCACCGTGGGCTCTGTGCAGCCCCGCTGTGTCACAATGGCCGCTGGCTTCCACGAGCCCCCGCAGTGTCCCAGTGGGCCCCGTGGCTTTAGGAGTGGGTGGCTGGGAGTTGGTGCCAGCGGCTGGGGGAGCAGCAGCAGGGACTGTGTGTGGACAGTGCCATGGCCACTTGTGTGGCCACTGGTGTCTCTGTGTCAGGCACAGCCGTGGTGTGTAACACCGGCTCTGGGTCCTTTGGCTGTGCAGGTGGCAGTCACGGCCTGGAGCAGGGCTGCTCCCGGGGGACAGCCTGGGGCAGGAGGCTGCTGGAGATTCATTCCCCACACTCCTTGTCATGAGGTGCTCAGAGTGATTGGAAAGGCTGTTGGCAGCAGGCAGTTCTCTGGGTTCAAGCTGTGGAGCTGTCAGCGGGAATGCAAAGGCCAAGCTGGTGAGCCTTTTGTCCTGGTGCCTTTAGTGTGTGAGCAGTCCCTGGTGCCGTTGTCTTTGGATCCTGAGTGTGGGAGAGGCAAGGCTTAGGATGGTGCGTAGAGCTGAGAAGGAAAGTGCCGAGAGCAGCGTGTGTGCTGCTGCTTTGAGGGGTGCAGTTGAAGTTGTAGGCAGCAAGAGCTTTCTCAGCTGGCCCTTTTGTGAGCTCTGCTTTTGCCAGATGACTTCCATCTTACCCTCTTACCATCTTAGCCTCTCATTTTTGCATATCCCAAACCCCCTTCCAAACATCCAGCAGCTGCTTGTAAAGAAGAAGTCCTAGAACAAAAAGCCAGTGCTGCCTTTCATAGCCCCTTTGCTGTCTATGAAGTAGAGGAAAGAAGCTAGTGAGACGCACTTTCTTTCTCAACTCCATAGAGCGCATCCTTCTCTCAAGGTGGCAGAGTCCTTGGCGGAAGTGAAGCATCTGCAGCTGCAGTTCAGACTGAGAGATGTGCCAGGACAGGAAACATTTGCTGACCTTCCCTGTTCCCTGTGCAACATGATTCTCGCATCCCAGTCACTTTCACATACCTTCGGTATCCCTGAGTCCAAGCAGCTAAAGCTCACAGAGACAGAAGTGTCAGGAAGGAAAACGTTGCAAAAGCACCCCCTTCTCTTATCAGCATATAAATTGTGCACAACAGGCTGCGGCACCGAACCTTCCTTCTCAGATAGACATGCCATCACACTTTTCACTCTTGCAGCTCGGTTGAAAAGCTCCAGCAGCTGCTCCCGCAATAGCAAAAGGTTCTAGAAGTGAAAGCCAGTTTGGGGCTGCACCTTCTCCTTGCCGCATGTAAGCCACACCAAACTCCCTGATGCACTCTGTCCTCCCCTTCTCAAAGGAGTAGACGGTGGCATCAGGACACACCTGTGTCCCAGCAGCTGGGTGCCCAGCCGGGAGCAGGAGCAGGGCTGGGGCTGCTCCCAAAGTTGCCCCGCCCCAATGCCAGAGCCGGACATATGCTGAGGGGGGGCTGGATCAGGCTTTATTGTCCAGCTGCATGCCAGGAGTGAGCACAAAATCTACCTGCATTCTCTGCAGCATGCCATCCTGGAGCAGAGCCATTGCCAAAGGAAGCCGTCAGCCCGTGCCAAGCCAGTGCCGGAGTGGGATCCTAGCAGCACCTGTGGAAGCCGGGAGAGAGGAGCCCACCTGGAGCAGGTTCGTGCAGGATTAATCATCCCGTGGCTTCCCACCAGGGTCCTGTTGCTTCCAAAAGGCCCCACAGTGTCACTGTGGCCCCTCGGTTCCACCAGGTTCCATAGCGTCACTGTGGTGCCCAGGGTTCCGTCAGCTTCGCCAGCATCCCCACGGTCTGCAGAGCTCCCCGAGCTTCTGTGGTGTCACAGTGGAGGCAGGGTTGCATCAGGTTCCATAGCATCAGCACGGTCTCCAGGGCTCCCAGAGGTTCTGTGGTGTCACAGTGGAGGCAGGGTTGCATCAGGTTCCATAGCATCACCACAGTCTCCAGGGCTCCCTGAGCTTCTGTGGTGTCACAGTGGAGGCAGGGTTGCATCAGGTTCCATAGCATCAGCACGGTCTCCAGGGCTCCCAGAGGTTCTGTGGTGTCACAGAGGAGGCAGGGTTGCATCAGGTTCCATAGCATCAGCACGGTCTCCAGGGCTCCAAGAGCTTCTGTGGTGTCACAGAGGAGGCAGGGTTGCATCAGGTTCAATAGCATCAGCACGGTCTCCAGGGCTCCCCTGAGCTTCTGTGGTGGTGTCACAGAGGAGCCAGGCTTCCTTGTAGTTCCCCAGCATCACAAAGGCTCTCCTGGGAGCCACGGGTCACAAAGCACCGTGGGCTCTGTGCAGCCCCGCTGTGTCACAATGGCCGCTGGCTTCCACGAGCCCCCGCAGTGTCCCAGTGGGCCCCGTGGCTTTAGGAGTGGGTGGCTGGGAGTTGGTGCCAGCGGCTGGGGGAGCAGCAGCAGGGACTGTGTGTGGACAGTGCCATGGCCACTTGTGTGGCCACTGGTGTCTCTGTGTCAGGCACAGCCGTGGTGTGTAACACCGGCTCTGGGTCCTTTGGCTGTGCAGGTGGCAGTCACGGCCTGGAGCAGGGCTGCTCCCGGGGGACAGCCTGGGGCAGGAGGCTGCTGGAGATTCATTCCCCACACTCCTTGTCATGAGGTGCTCAGAGTGATTGGAAAGGCTGTTGGCAGCAGGCAGTTCTCTGGGTTCAAGCTGTGGAGCTGTCAGCGGGAATGCAAAGGCCAAGCTGGTGAGCCTTTTGTCCTGGTGCCTTTAGTGTGTGAGCAGTCCCTGGTGCCGTTGTCTTTGGATCCTGAGTGTGGGAGAGGCAAGGCTTAGGATGGTGCGTAGAGCTGAGAAGGAAAGTGCCGAGAGCAGCGTGTGTGCTGCTGCTTTGAGGGGTGCAGTTGAAGTTGTAGGCAGCAAGAGCTTTCTCAGCTGGCCCTTTTGTGAGCTCTGCTTTTGCCAGATGACTTCCATCTTACCCTCTTACCATCTTAGCCTCTCATTTTTGCATATCCCAAACCCCCTTCCAAACATCCAGCAGCTGCTTGTAAAGAAGAAGTCCTAGAACAAAAAGCCAGTGCTGCCTTTCATAGCCCCTTTGCTGTCTATGAAGTAGAGGAAAGAAGCTAGTGAGACGCACTTTCTTTCTCAACTCCATAGAGCGCATCCTTCTCTCAAGGTGGCAGAGTCCTTGGCGGAAGTGAAGCATCTGCAGCTGCAGTTCAGACTGAGAGATGTGCCAGGACAGGAAACATTTGCTGACCTTCCCTGTTCCCTGTGCAACATGATTCTCGCATCCCAGTCACTTTCACATACCTTCGGTATCCCTGAGTCCAAGCAGCTAAAGCTCACAGAGACAGAAGTGTCAGGAAGGAAAACGTTGCAAAAGCACCCCCTTCTCTTATCAGCATATAAATTGTGCACAACAGGCTGCGGCACCGAACCTTCCTTCTCAGATAGACATGCCATCACACTTTTCACTCTTGCAGCTCGGTTGAAAAGCTCCAGCAGCTGCTCCCGCAATAGCAAAAGGTTCTAGAAGTGAAAGCCAGTTTGGGGCTGCACCTTCTCCTTGCCGCATGTAAGCCACACCAAACTCCCTGATGCACTCTGTCCTCCCCTTCTCAAAGGAGTAGACGGTGGCATCAGGACACACCTGTGTCCCAGCAGCTGGGTGCCCAGCCGGGAGCAGGAGCAGGGCTGGGGCTGCTCCCAAAGTTGCCCCGCCCCAATGCCAGAGCCGGACATATGCTGAGGGGGGGCTGGATCAGGCTTTATTGTCCAGCTGCATGCCAGGAGTGAGCACAAAATCTACCTGCATTCTCTGCAGCATGCCATCCTGGAGCAGAGCCATTGCCAAAGGAAGCCGTGAGCCCGTGCCAAGCCAGTGCCGGAGTGGGATCCTAGCAGCACCTGTGGAAGCCGGGAGAGAGGAGCCCACCTGGAGCAGGTTCGTGCAGGATTAATCATCCCGTGGCTTCCCACCAGGGTCCTGTTGCTTCCAAAAGGCCCCACAGTGTCACTGTGGCCCCTCGGTTCCACCAGGTTCCATAGCGTCACTGTGGTGCCCAGGGTTCCATCAGCTTCGCCAGCATCCCCACGGTCTGCAGAGCTCCCCGAGCTTCTGTGGTGTCACAGTGGAGGCAGGGTTGCATCAGGTTCCATAGCATCAGCACGGTCTCCAGGGCTCCCAGAGGTTCTGTGGTGTCACAGTGGAGGCAGGGTTGCATCAGGTTCCATAGCATCACCACAGTCTCCAGGGCTCCCTGAGCTTCTGTGGTGTCACAGTGGAGGCAGGGTTGCATCAGGTTCCATAGCATCAGCACGGTCTCCAGGGCTCCCAGAGGTTCTGTGGTGTCACAGAGGAGGCAGGGTTGCATCAGGTTCAATAGCATCAGCACGGTCTCCAGGGCTCCCCTGAGCTTCTGTGGTGGTGTCACAGAGGAGCCAGGCTTCCTTGTAGTTCCCCAGCATCACAAAGGCTCTCCTGGGAGCCACGGGTCACAAAGCACCGTGGGCTCTGTGCAGCCCCGCTGTGTCACAATGGCCGCTGGCTTCCACGAGCCCCCGCAGTGTCCCAGTGGGCCCCGTGGCTTTAGGAGTGGGTGGCTGGGAGTTGGTGCCAGCGGCTGGGGGAGCAGCAGCAGGGACTGTGTGTGGACAGTGCCATGGCCACTTGTGTGGCCACTGGTGTCTCTGTGCCAGGCACAGCCGTGGTGTGTAACACCGGCTCTGGGTCCTTTGGCTGTGCAGGTGGCAGTCACGGCCTGGAGCAGGGCTGCTCCCGGGGGACAGCCTGGGGCAGGAGGCTGCTGGAGATTCATTCCCCACACTCCTTGTCATGAGGTGCTCAGAGTGATTGGAAAGGCTGTTGGCAGCAGGCAGTTCTCTGGGTTCAAGCTGTGGAGCTGTCAGCGGGAATGCAAAGGCCAAGCTGGTGAGCCTTTTGTCCTGGTGCCTTTAGTGTGTGAGCAGTCCCTGGTGCCGTTGTCTTTGGATCCTGAGTGTGGGAGAGGCAAGGCTTAGGATGGTGCGTAGAGCTGAGAAGGAAAGTGCCGAGAGCAGCGTGTGTGCTGCTGCTTTGAGGGGTGCAGTTGAAGTTGTAGGCAGCAAGAGCTTTCTCAGCTGGCCCTTTTGTGAGCTCTGCTTTTGCCAGATGACTTCCATCTTACCCTCTTACCATCTTAGCCTCTCATTTTTGCATATCCCAAACCCCCTTCCAAACATCCAGCAGCTGCTTGTAAAGAAGAAGTCCTAGAACAAAAAGCCAGTGCTGCCTTTCATAGCCCCTTTGCTGTCTATGAAGTAGAGGAAAGAAGCTAGTGAGACGCACTTTCTTTCTCAACTCCATAGAGCGCATCCTTCTCTCAAGGTGGCAGAGTCCTTGGCGGAAGTGAAGCATCTGCAGCTGCAGTTCAGACTGAGAGATGTGCCAGGACAGGAAACATTTGCTGACCTTCCCTGTTCCCTGTGCAACATGATTCTCGCATCCCAGTCACTTTCACATACCTTCGGTATCCCTGAGTCCAAGCAGCTAAAGCTCACAGAGACAGAAGTGTCAGGAAGGAAAACGTTGCAAAAGCACCCCCTTCTCTTATCAGCATATAAATTGTGCACAACAGGCTGCGGCACCGAACCTTCCTTCTCAGATAGACATGCCATCACACTTTTCACTCTTGCAGCTCGGTTGAAAAGCTCCAGCAGCTGCTCCCGCAATAGCAAAAGGTTCTAGAAGTGAAAGCCAGTTTGGGGCTGCACCTTCTCCTTGCCGCATGTAAGCCACACCAAACTCCCTGATGCACTCTGTCCTCCCCTTCTCAAAGGAGTAGACGGTGGCATCAGGACACACCTGTGTCCCAGCAGCTGGGTGCCCAGCCGGGAGCAGGAGCAGGGCTGGGGCTGCTCCCAAAGTTGCCCCGCCCCAATGCCAGAGCCGGACATATGCTGAGGGGGGGCTGGATCAGGCTTTATTGTCCAGCTGCATGCCAGGAGTGAGCACAAAATCTACCTGCATTCTCTGCAGCATGCCATCCTGGAGCAGAGCCATTGCCAAAGGAAGCCGTCAGCCCGTGCCAAGCCAGTGCCGGAGTGGGATCCTAGCAGCACCTGTGGAAGCCGGGAGAGAGGAGCCCACCTGGAGCAGGTTCGTGCAGGATTAATCATCCCGTGGCTTCCCACCAGGGTCCTGTTGCTTCCAAAAGGCCCCACAGTGTCACTGTGGCCCCTCGGTTCCACCAGGTTCCATAGCGTCACTGTGGTGCCCAGGGTTCCGTCAGCTTCGCCAGCATCCCCACGGTCTGCAGAGCTCCCCGAGCTTCTGTGGTGTCACAGTGGAGGCAGGGTTGCATCAGGTTCCATAGCATCAGCACGGTCTCCAGGGCTCCCAGAGGTTCTGTGGTGTCACAGTGGAGGCAGGGTTGCATCAGGTTCCATAGCATCACCACAGTCTCCAGGGCTCCCTGAGCTTCTGTGGTGTCACAGTGGAGGCAGGGTTGCATCAGGTTCCATAGCATCAGCACGGTCTCCAGAGCTCCCAGAGGTTCTGTGGTGTCACAGAGGAGGCAGGGTTGCATCAGGTTCCATAGCATCAGCACGGTCTCCAGGGCTCCCAGAGGTTCTGTGGTGTCACAGAGGAGGCAGGGTTGCATCAGGTTCAATAGCATCAGCATGGTCTCCAGGGCTCCCCTGAGCTTCTGTGGTGGTGTCACAGAGGAGCCAGGCTTCCTTGTAGTTCCCCAGCATCACAAAGGCTCTCCTGGGAGCCACGGGTCACAAAGCACCGTGGGCTCTGTGCAGCCCCGCTGTGTCACAATGGCCGCTGGCTTCCACGAGCCCCCGCAGTGTCCCAGTGGGCCCCGTGGCTTTAGGAGTGGGTGGCTGGGAGTTGGTGCCAGCGGCTGGGGGAGCAGCAGCAGGGACTGTGTGTGGACAGTGCCATGGCCACTTGTGTGGCCACTGGTGTCTCTGTGCCAGGCACAGCCGTGGTGTGTAACACCGGCTCTGGGTCCTTTGGCTGTGCAGGTGGCAGTCACGGCCTGGAGCAGGGCTGCTCCCGGGGGACAGCCTGGGGCAGGAGGCTGCTGGAGATTCATTCCCCACACTCCTTGTCATGAGGTGCTCAGAGTGATTGGAAAGGCTGTTGGCAGCAGGCAGTTCTCTGGGTTCAAGCTGTGGAGCTGTCAGCGGGAATGCAAAGGCCAAGCTGCTGAGCCTTTTGTCCTGGTGCCTTTAGTGTGTGAGCAGTCCCTGGTGCCGTTGTCTTTGGATCCTGAGTGTGGGAGAGGCAAGGCTTAGGATGGTGCGTAGAGCTGAGAAGGAAAGTGCCGAGAGCAGCGTGTGTGCTGCTGCTTTGAGGGGTGCAGTTGAAGTTGTAGGCAGCAAGAGCTTTCTCAGCTGGCCCTTTTGTGAGCTCTGCTTTTGCCAGATGACTTCCATCTTACCCTCTTACCATCTTAGCCTCTCATTTTTGCATATCCCAAACCCCCTTCCAAACATCCAGCAGCTGCTTGTAAAGAAGAAGTCCTAGAACAAAAAGCCAGTGCTGCCTTGCATAGCCCCTTTGCTGTCTATGAAGTAGAGGAAAGAAGCTAGTGAGACGCACTTTCTTTCTCAACTCCATAGAGCGCATCCTTCTCTCAAGGTGGCAGAGTCCTTGGCGGAAGTGAAGCATCTGCAGCTGCAGTTCAGACTGAGAGATGTGCCAGGACAGGAAACATTTGCTGACCTTCCCTGTTCCCTGTGCAACATGATTCTCGCATCCCAGTCACTTTCACATACCTTCGGTATCCCTGAGTCCAAGCAGCTAAAGCTCACAGAGACAGAAGTGTCAGGAAGGAAAACGTTGCAAAAGCACCCCCTTCTCTTATCAGCATATAAATTGTGCACAACAGGCTGCGGCACCGAACCTTCCTTCTCAGATAGACATGCCATCACACTTTTCACTCTTGCAGCTCGGTTGAAAAGCTCCAGCAGCTGCTCCCGCAATAGCAAAAGGTTCTAGAAGTGAAAGCCAGTTTGGGGCTGCACCTTCTCCTTGCCGCATGTAAGCCACACCAAACTCCCTGATGCACTCTGTCCTCCCCTTCTCAAAGGAGTAGACGGTGGCATCAGGACACACCTGTGTCCCAGCAGCTGGGTGCCCAGCCGGGAGCAGGAGCAGGGCTGGGGCTGCTCCCAAAGTTGCCCCGCCCCAATGCCAGAGCCGGACATATGCTGAGGGGGGGCTGGATCAGGCTTTATTGTCCAGCTGCATGCCAGGAGTGAGCACAAAATCTACCTGCATTCTCTGCAGCATGCCATCCTGGAGCAGAGCCATTGCCAAAGGAAGCCGTGAGCCCGTGCCAAGCCAGTGCCGGAGTGGGATCCTAGCAGCACCTGTGGAAGCCGGGAGAGAGGAGCCCACCTGGAGCAGGTTCGTGCAGGATTAATCATCCCGTGGCTTCCCACCAGGGTCCTGTTGCTTCCAAAAGGCCCCACAGTGTCACTGTGGCCCCTCGGTTCCACCAGGTTCCATAGCGTCACTGTGGTGCCCAGGGTTCCGTCAGCTTCGCCAGCATCCCCACGGTCTGCAGAGCTCCCCGAGCTTCTGTGGTGTCACAGTGGAGGCAGGGTTGCATCAGGTTCCATAGCATCAGCACGGTCTCCAGGGCTCCCAGAGGTTCTGTGGTGTCACAGTGGAGGCAGGGTTGCATCAGGTTCCATAGCATCACCACAGTCTCCAGGGCTCCCTGAGCTTCTGTGGTGTCACAGTGGAGGCAGGGTTGCATCAGGTTCCATAGCATCAGCACGGTCTCCAGAGCTCCCAGAGGTTCTGTGGTGTCACAGAGGAGGCAGGGTTGCATCAGGTTCCATAGCATCAGCACGGTCTCCAGGGCTCCCAGAGGTTCTGTGGTGTCACAGAGGAGGCAGGGTTGCATCAGGTTCAATAGCATCAGCATGGTCTCCAGGGCTCCCCTGAGCTTCTGTGGTGGTGTCACAGAGGAGCCAGGCTTCCTTGTAGTTCCCCAGCATCACAAAGGCTCTCCTGGGAGCCACGGGTCACAAAGCACCGTGGGCTCTGTGCAGCCCCGCTGTGTCACAATGGCCGCTGGCTTCCACGAGCCCCCGCAGTGTCCCAGTGGGCCCCGTGGCTTTAGGAGTGGGTGGCTGGGAGTTGGTGCCAGCGGCTGGGGGAGCAGCAGCAGGGACTGTGTGTGGACAGTGCCATGGCCACTTGTGTGGCCACTGGTGTCTCTGTGCCAGGCACAGCCGTGGTGTGTAACACCGGCTCTGGGTCCTTTGGCTGTGCAGGTGGCAGTCACGGCCTGGAGCAGGGCTGCTCCCGGGGGACAGCCTGGGGCAGGAGGCTGCTGGAGATTCATTCCCCACACTCCTTGTCATGAGGTGCTCAGAGTGATTGGAAAGGCTGTTGGCAGCAGGCAGTTCTCTGGGTTCAAGCTGTGGAGCTGTCAGCGGGAATGCAAAGGCCAAGCTGGTGAGCCTTTTGTCCTGGTGCCTTTAGTGTGTGAGCAGTCCCTGGTGCCGTTGTCTTTGGATCCTGAGTGTGGGAGAGGCAAGGCTTAGGATGGTGCGTAGAGCTGAGAAGGAAAGTGCCGAGAGCAGCGTGTGTGCTGCTGCTTTGAGGGGTGCAGTTGAAGTTGTAGGCAGCAAGAGCTTTCTCAGCTGGCCCTTTTGTGAGCTCTGCTTTTGCCAGATGACTTCCATCTTACCCTCTTACCATCTTAGCCTCTCATTTTTGCATATCCCAAACCCCCTTCCAAACATCCAGCAGCTGCTTGTAAAGAAGAAGTCCTAGAACAAAAAGCCAGTGCTGCCTTTCATAGCCCCTTTGCTGTCTATGAAGTAGAGGAAAGAAGCTAGTGAGACGCACTTTCTTTCTCAACTCCATAGAGCGCATCCTTCTCTCAAGGTGGCAGAGTCCTTGGCGGAAGTGAAGCATCTGCAGCTGCAGTTCAGACTGAGAGATGTGCCAGGACAGGAAACATTTGCTGACCTTCCCTGTTCCCTGTGCAACATGATTCTCGCATCCCAGTCACTTTCACATACCTTCGGTATCCCTGAGTCCAAGCAGCTAAAGCTCACAGAGACAGAAGTGTCAGGAAGGAAAACGTTGCAAAAGCACCCCCTTCTCTTATCAGCATATAAATTGTGCACAACAGGCTGCGGCACCGAACCTTCCTTCTCAGATAGACATGCCATCACACTTTTCACTCTTGCAGCTCGGTTGAAAAGCTCCAGCAGCTGCTCCCGCAATAGCAAAAGGTTCTAGAAGTGAAAGCCAGTTTGGGGCTGCACCTTCTCCTTGCCGCATGTAAGCCACACCAAACTCCCTGATGCACTCTGTCCTCCCCTTCTCAAAGGAGTAGACGGTGGCATCAGGACACACCTGTGTCCCAGCAGCTGGGTGCCCAGCCGGGAGCAGGAGCAGGGCTGGGGCTGCTCCCAAAGTTGCCCCGCCCCAATGCCAGAGCCGGACATATGCTGAGGGGGGGCTGGATCAGGCTTTATTGTCCAGCTGCATGCCAGGAGTGAGCACAAAATCTACCTGCATTCTCTGCAGCATGCCATCCTGGAGCAGAGCCATTGCCAAAGGAAGCCGTCAGCCCGTGCCAAGCCAGTGCCGGAGTGGGATCCTAGCAGCACCTGTGGAAGCCGGGAGAGAGGAGCCCACCTGGAGCAGGTTCGTGCAGGATTAATCATCCCGTGGCTTCCCACCAGGGTCCTGTTGCTTCCAAAAGGCCCCACAGTGTCACTGTGGCCCCTCGGTTCCACCAGGTTCCATAGCGTCACTGTGGTGCCCAGGGTTCCGTCAGCTTCGCCAGCATCCCCACGGTCTGCAGAGCTCCCCGAGCTTCTGTGGTGTCACAGTGGAGGCAGGGTTGCATCAGGTTCCATAGCATCAGCACGGTCTCCAGGGCTCCCAGAGGTTCTGTGGTGTCACAGTGGAGGCAGGGTTGCATCAGGTTCCATAGCATCACCACAGTCTCCAGGGCTCCCTGAGCTTCTGTGGTGTCACAGTGGAGGCAGGGTTGCATCAGGTTCCATAGCATCAGCACGGTCTCCAGAGCTCCCAGAGGTTCTGTGGTGTCACAGAGGAGGCAGGGTTGCATCAGGTTCCATAGCATCAGCACGGTCTCCAGGGCTCCCAGAGGTTCTGTGGTGTCACAGAGGAGGCAGGGTTGCATCAGGTTCAATAGCATCAGCATGGTCTCCAGGGCTCCCCTGAGCTTCTGTGGTGGTGTCACAGAGGAGCCAGGCTTCCTTGTAGTTCCCCAGCATCACAAAGGCTCTCCTGGGAGCCACGGGTCACAAAGCACCGTGGGCTCTGTGCAGCCCCGCTGTGTCACAATGGCCGCTGGCTTCCACGAGCCCCCGCAGTGTCCCAGTGGGCCCCGTGGCTTTAGGAGTGGGTGGCTGGGAGTTGGTGCCAGCGGCTGGGGGAGCAGCAGCAGGGACTGTGTGTGGACAGTGCCATGGCCACTTGTGTGGCCACTGGTGTCTCTGTGCCAGGCACAGCCGTGGTGTGTAACACCGGCTCTGGGTCCTTTGGCTGTGCAGGTGGCAGTCACGGCCTGGAGCAGGGCTGCTCCCGGGGGACAGCCTGGGGCAGGAGGCTGCTGGAGATTCATTCCCCACACTCCTTGTCATGAGGTGCTCAGAGTGATTGGAAAGGCTGTTGGCAGCAGGCAGTTCTCTGGGTTCAAGCTGTGGAGCTGTCAGCGGGAATGCAAAGGCCAAGCTGCTGAGCCTTTTGTCCTGGTGCCTTTAGTGTGTGAGCAGTCCCTGGTGCCGTTGTCTTTGGATCCTGAGTGTGGGAGAGGCAAGGCTTAGGATGGTGCGTAGAGCTGAGAAGGAAAGTGCCGAGAGCAGCGTGTGTGCTGCTGCTTTGAGGGGTGCAGTTGAAGTTGTAGGCAGCAAGAGCTTTCTCAGCTGGCCCTTTTGTGAGCTCTGCTTTTGCCAGATGACTTCCATCTTACCCTCTTACCATCTTAGCCTCTCATTTTTGCATATCCCAAACCCCCTTCCAAACATCCAGCAGCTGCTTGTAAAGAAGAAGTCCTAGAACAAAAAGCCAGTGCTGCCTTTCATAGCCCCTTTGCTGTCTATGAAGTAGAGGAAAGAAGCTAGTGAGACGCACTTTCTTTCTCAACTCCATAGAGCGCATCCTTCTCTCAAGGTGGCAGAGTCCTTGGCGGAAGTGAAGCATCTGCAGCTGCAGTTCAGACTGAGAGATGTGCCAGGACAGGAAACATTTGCTGACCTTCCCTGTTCCCTGTGCAACATGATTCTCGCATCCCAGTCACTTTCACATACCTTCGGTATCCCTGAGTCCAAGCAGCTAAAGCTCACAGAGACAGAAGTGTCAGGAAGGAAAACGTTGCAAAAGCACCCCCTTCTCTTATCAGCATATAAATTGTGCACAACAGGCTGCGGCACCGAACCTTCCTTCTCAGATAGACATGCCATCACACTTTTCACTCTTGCAGCTCGGTTGAAAAGCTCCAGCAGCTGCTCCCGCAATAGCAAAAGGTTCTAGAAGTGAAAGCCAGTTTGGGGCTGCACCTTCTCCTTGCCGCATGTAAGCCACACCAAACTCCCTGATGCACTCTGTCCTCCCCTTCTCAAAGGAGTAGACGGTGGCATCAGGACACACCTGTGTCCCAGCAGCTGGGTGCCCAGCCGGGAGCAGGAGCAGGGCTGGGGCTGCTCCCAAAGTTGCCCCGCCCCAATGCCAGAGCCGGACATATGCTGAGGGGGGGCTGGATCAGGCTTTATTGTCCAGCTGCATGCCAGGAGTGAGCACAAAATCTACCTGCATTCTCTGCAGCATGCCATCCTGGAGCAGAGCCATTGCCAAAGGAAGCCGTCAGCCCGTGCCAAGCCAGTGCCGGAGTGGGATCCTAGCAGCACCTGTGGAAGCCGGGAGAGAGGAGCCCACCTGGAGCAGGTTCGTGCAGGATTAATCATCCCGTGGCTTCCCACCAGGGTCCTGTTGCTTCCAAAAGGCCCCACAGTGTCACTGTGGCCCCTCGGTTCCACCAGGTTCCATAGCGTCACTGTGGTGCCCAGGGTTCCGTCAGCTTCGCCAGCATCCCCACGGTCTGCAGAGCTCCCCGAGCTTCTGTGGTGTCACAGTGGAGGCAGGGTTGCATCAGGTTCCATAGCATCAGCACGGTCTCCAGGGCTCCCAGAGGTTCTGTGGTGTCACAGTGGAGGCAGGGTTGCATCAGGTTCCATAGCATCACCACAGTCTCCAGGGCTCCCTGAGCTTCTGTGGTGTCACAGTGGAGGCAGGGTTGCATCAGGTTCCATAGCATCAGCACGGTCTCCAGAGCTCCCAGAGGTTCTGTGGTGTCACAGAGGAGGCAGGGTTGCATCAGGTTCCATAGCATCAGCACGGTCTCCAGGGCTCCCAGAGGTTCTGTGGTGTCACAGAGGAGGCAGGGTTGCATCAGGTTCAATAGCATCAGCATGGTCTCCAGGGCTCCCCTGAGCTTCTGTGGTGGTGTCACAGAGGAGCCAGGCTTCCTTGTAGTTCCCCAGCATCACAAAGGCTCTCCTGGGAGCCACGGGTCACAAAGCACCGTGGGCTCTGTGCAGCCCCGCTGTGTCACAATGGCCGCTGGCTTCCACGAGCCCCCGCAGTGTCCCAGTGGGCCCCGTGGCTTTAGGAGTGGGTGGCTGGGAGTTGGTGCCAGCGGCTGGGGGAGCAGCAGCAGGGACTGTGTGTGGACAGTGCCATGGCCACTTGTGTGGCCACTGGTGTCTCTGTGTCAGGCACAGCCGTGGTGTGTAACACCGGCTCTGGGTCCTTTGGCTGTGCAGGTGGCAGTCACGGCCTGGAGCAGGGCTGCTCCCGGGGGACAGCCTGGGGCAGGAGGCTGCTGGAGATTCATTCCCCACACTCCTTGTCATGAGGTGCTCAGAGTGATTGGAAAGGCTGTTGGCAGCAGGCAGTTCTCTGGGTTCAAGCTGTGGAGCTGTCAGCGGGAATGCAAAGGCCAAGCTGGTGAGCCTTTTGTCCTGGTGCCTTTAGTGTGTGAGCAGTCCCTGGTGCCGTTGTCTTTGGATCCTGAGTGTGGGAGAGGCAAGGCTTAGGATGGTGCGTAGAGCTGAGAAGGAAAGTGCCGAGAGCAGCGTGTGTGCTGCTGCTTTGAGGGGTGCAGTTGAAGTTGTAGGCAGCAAGAGCTTTCTCAGCTGGCCCTTTTGTGAGCTCTGCTTTTGCCAGATGACTTCCATCTTACCCTCTTACCATCTTAGCCTCTCATTTTTGCATATCCCAAACCCCCTTCCAAACATCCAGCAGCTGCTTGTAAAGAAGAAGTCCTAGAACAAAAAGCCAGTGCTGCCTTTCATAGCCCCTTTGCTGTCTATGAAGTAGAGGAAAGAAGCTAGTGAGACGCACTTTCTTTCTCAACTCCATAGAGCGCATCCTTCTCTCAAGGTGGCAGAGTCCTTGGCGGAAGTGAAGCATCTGCAGCTGCAGTTCAGACTGAGAGATGTGCCAGGACAGGAAACATTTGCTGACCTTCCCTGTTCCCTGTGCAACATGATTCTCGCATCCCAGTCACTTTCACATACCTTCGGTATCCCTGAGTCCAAGCAGCTAAAGCTCACAGAGACAGAAGTGTCAGGAAGGAAAACGTTGCAAAAGCACCCCCTTCTCTTATCAGCATATAAATTGTGCACAACAGGCTGCGGCACCGAACCTTCCTTCTCAGATAGACATGCCATCACACTTTTCACTCTTGCAGCTCGGTTGAAAAGCTCCAGCAGCTGCTCCCGCAATAGCAAAAGGTTCTAGAAGTGAAAGCCAGTTTGGGGCTGCACCTTCTCCTTGCCGCATGTAAGCCACACCAAACTCCCTGATGCACTCTGTCCTCCCCTTCTCAAAGGAGTAGACGGTGGCATCAGGACACACCTGTGTCCCAGCAGCTGGGTGCCCAGCCGGGAGCAGGAGCAGGGCTGGGGCTGCTCCCAAAGTTGCCCCGCCCCAATGCCAGAGCCGGACATATGCTGAGGGGGGGCTGGATCAGGCTTTATTGTCCAGCTGCATGCCAGGAGTGAGCACAAAATCTACCTGCATTCTCTGCAGCATGCCATCCTGGAGCAGAGCCATTGCCAAAGGAAGCCGTGAGCCCGTGCCAAGCCAGTGCCGGAGTGGGATCCTAGCAGCACCTGTGGAAGCCGGGAGAGAGGAGCCCACCTGGAGCAGGTTCGTGCAGGATTAATCATCCCGTGGCTTCCCACCAGGGTCCTGTTGCTTCCAAAAGGCCCCACAGTGTCACTGTGGCCCCTCGGTTCCACCAGGTTCCATAGCGTCACTGTGGTGCCCAGGGTTCCATCAGCTTCGCCAGCATCCCCACGGTCTGCAGAGCTCCCCGAGCTTCTGTGGTGTCACAGTGGAGGCAGGGTTGCATCAGGTTCCATAGCATCAGCACGGTCTCCAGGGCTCCCAGAGGTTCTGTGGTGTCACAGTGGAGGCAGGGTTGCATCAGGTTCCATAGCATCACCACAGTCTCCAGGGCTCCCTGAGCTTCTGTGGTGTCACAGTGGAGGCAGGGTTGCATCAGGTTCCATAGCATCAGCACGGTCTCCAGGGCTCCCAGAGGTTCTGTGGTGTCACAGAGGAGGCAGGGTTGCATCAGGTTCAATAGCATCAGCACGGTCTCCAGGGCTCCCCTGAGCTTCTGTGGTGGTGTCACAGAGGAGCCAGGCTTCCTTGTAGTTCCCCAGCATCACAAAGGCTCTCCTGGGAGCCACGGGTCACAAAGCACCGTGGGCTCTGTGCAGCCCCGCTGTGTCACAATGGCCGCTGGCTTCCACGAGCCCCCGCAGTGTCCCAGTGGGCCCCGTGGCTTTAGGAGTGGGTGGCTGGGAGTTGGTGCCAGCGGCTGGGGGAGCAGCAGCAGGGACTGTGTGTGGACAGTGCCATGGCCACTTGTGTGGCCACTGGTGTCTCTGTGCCAGGCACAGCCGTGGTGTGTAACACCGGCTCTGGGTCCTTTGGCTGTGCAGGTGGCAGTCACGGCCTGGAGCAGGGCTGCTCCCGGGGGACAGCCTGGGGCAGGAGGCTGCTGGAGATTCATTCCCCACACTCCTTGTCATGAGGTGCTCAGAGTGATTGGAAAGGCTGTTGGCAGCAGGCAGTTCTCTGGGTTCAAGCTGTGGAGCTGTCAGCGGGAATGCAAAGGCCAAGCTGGTGAGCCTTTTTTCCTGGTGCCTTTAGTGTGTGAGCAGTCCCTGGTGCCGTTGTCTTTGGATCCTGAGTGTGGGAGAGGCAAGGCTTAGGATGGTGCGTAGAGCTGAGAAGGAAAGTGCCGAGAGCAGCGTGTGTGCTGCTGCTTTGAGGGGTGCAGTTGAAGTTGTAGGCAGCAAGAGCTTTCTCAGCTGGCCCTTTTGTGAGCTCTGCTTTTGCCAGATGACTTCCATCTTACCCTCTTACCATCTTAGCCTCTCATTTTTGCATATCCCAAACCCCCTTCCAAACATCCAGCAGCTGCTTGTAAAGAAGAAGTCCTAGAACAAAAAGCCAGTGCTGCCTTTCATAGCCCCTTTGCTGTCTATGAAGTAGAGGAAAGAAGCTAGTGAGACGCACTTTCTTTCTCAACTCCATAGAGCGCATCCTTCTCTCAAGGTGGCAGAGTCCTTGGCGGAAGTGAAGCATCTGCAGCTGCAGTTCAGACTGAGAGATGTGCCAGGACAGGAAACATTTGCTGACCTTCCCTGTTCCCTGTGCAACATGATTCTCGCATCCCAGTCACTTTCACATACCTTCGGTATCCCTGAGTCCAAGCAGCTAAAGCTCACAGAGACAGAAGTGTCAGGAAGGAAAACGTTGCAAAAGCACCCCCTTCTCTTATCAGCATATAAATTGTGCACAACAGGCTGCGGCACCGAACCTTCCTTCTCAGATAGACATGCCATCACACTTTTCACTCTTGCAGCTCGGTTGAAAAGCTCCAGCAGCTGCTCCCGCAATAGCAAAAGGTTCTAGAAGTGAAAGCCAGTTTGGGGCTGCACCTTCTCCTTGCCGCATGTAAGCCACACCAAACTCCCTGATGCACTCTGTCCTCCCCTTCTCAAAGGAGTAGACGGTGGCATCAGGACACACCTGTGTCCCAGCAGCTGGGTGCCCAGCCGGGAGCAGGAGCAGGGCTGGGGCTGCTCCCAAAGTTGCCCCGCCCCAATGCCAGAGCCGGACATATGCTGAGGGGGGGCTGGATCAGGCTTTATTGTCCAGCTGCATGCCAGGAGTGAGCACAAAATCTACCTGCATTCTCTGCAGCATGCCATCCTGGAGCAGAGCCATTGCCAAAGGAAGCCGTCAGCCCGTGCCAAGCCAGTGCCGGAGTGGGATCCTAGCAGCACCTGTGGAAGCCGGGAGAGAGGAGCCCACCTGGAGCAGGTTCGTGCAGGATTAATCATCCCGTGGCTTCCCACCAGGGTCCTGTTGCTTCCAAAAGGCCCCACAGTGTCACTGTGGCCCCTCGGTTCCACCAGGTTCCATAGCGTCACTGTGGTGCCCAGGGTTCCATCAGCTTCGCCAGCATCCCCACGGTCTGCAGAGCTCCCCGAGCTTCTGTGGTGTCACAGTGGAGGCAGGGTTGCATCAGGTTCCATAGCATCAGCACGGTCTCCAGGGCTCCCAGAGGTTCTGTGGTGTCACAGTGGAGGCAGGGTTGCATCAGGTTCCATAGCATCACCACAGTCTCCAGGGCTCCCTGAGCTTCTGTGGTGTCACAGTGGAGGCAGGGTTGCATCAGGTTCCATAGCATCAGCACGGTCTCCAGGGCTCCCAGAGGTTCTGTGGTGTCACAGAGGAGGCAGGGTTGCATCAGGTTCAATAGCATCAGCACGGTCTCCAGGGCTCCCCTGAGCTTCTGTGGTGGTGTCACAGAGGAGCCAGGCTTCCTTGTAGTTCCCCAGCATCACAAAGGCTCTCCTGGGAGCCACGGGTCACAAAGCACCGTGGGCTCTGTGCAGCCCCGCTGTGTCACAATGGCCGCTGGCTTCCACGAGCCCCCGCAGTGTCCCAGTGGGCCCCGTGGCTTTAGGAGTGGGTGGCTGGGAGTTGGTGCCAGCGGCTGGGGGAGCAGCAGCAGGGACTGTGTGTGGACAGTGCCATGGCCACTTGTGTGGCCACTGGTGTCTCTGTGCCAGGCACAGCCGTGGTGTGTAACACCGGCTCTGGGTCCTTTGGCTGTGCAGGTGGCAGTCACGGCCTGGAGCAGGGCTGCTCCCGGGGGACAGCCTGGGGCAGGAGGCTGCTGGAGATTCATTCCCCACACTCCTTGTCATGAGGTGCTCAGAGTGATTGGAAAGGCTGTTGGCAGCAGGCAGTTCTCTGGGTTCAAGCTGTGGAGCTGTCAGCGGGAATGCAAAGGCCAAGCTGCTGAGCCTTTTGTCCTGGTGCCTTTAGTGTGTGAGCAGTCCCTGGTGCCGTTGTCTTTGGATCCTGAGTGTGGGAGAGGCAAGGCTTAGGATGGTGCGTAGAGCTGAGAAGGAAAGTGCCGAGAGCAGCATGTGTGCTGCTGCTTTGAGGGGTGCAGTTGAAGTTGTAGGCAGCAAGAGCTTTCTCAGCTGGCCCTTTTGTGAGCTCTGCTTTTGCCAGATGACTTCCATCTTACCCTCTTACCATCTTAGCCTCTCATTTTTGCATATCCCAAACCCCCTTCCAAACATCCAGCAGCTGCTTGTAAAGAAGAAGTCCTAGAACAAAAAGCCAGTGCTGCCTTTCATAGCCCCTTTGCTGTCTATGAAGTAGAGGAAAGAAGCTAGTGAGACGCACTTTCTTTCTCAACTCCATAGAGCGCATCCTTCTCTCAAGGTGGCAGAGTCCTTGGCGGAAGTGAAGCATCTGCAGCTGCAGTTCAGACTGAGAGATGTGCCAGGACAGGAAACATTTGCTGACCTTCCCTGTTCCCTGTGCAACATGATTCTCGCATCCCAGTCACTTTCACATACCTTCGGTATCCCTGAGTCCAAGCAGCTAAAGCTCACAGAGACAGAAGTGTCAGGAAGGAAAACGTTCCAAAAGCACCCCCTTCTCTTATCAGCATATAAATTGTGCACAACAGGCTGCGGCACCGAACCTTCCTTCTCAGATAGACATGCCATCACACTTTTCACTCTTGCAGCTCGGTTGAAAAGCTCCAGCAGCTGCTCCCGCAATAGCAAAAGGTTCTAGAAGTGAAAGCCAGTTTGGGGCTGCACCTTCTCCTTGCCGCATGTAAGCCACACCAAACTCCCTGATGCACTCTGTCCTCCCCTTCTCAAAGGAGTAGACGGTGGCATCAGGACACACCTGTGTCCCAGCAGCTGGGTGCCCAGCCGGGAGCAGGAGCAGGGCTGGGGCTGCTCCCAAAGTTGCCCCGCCCCAATGCCAGAGCCGGACATATGCTGAGGGGGGGCTGGATCAGGCTTTATTGTCCAGCTGCATGCCAGGAGTGAGCACAAAATCTACCTGCATTCTCTGCAGCATGCCATCCTGGAGCAGAGCCATTGCCAAAGGAAGCCGTCAGCCCGTGCCAAGCCAGTGCCGGAGTGGGATCCTAGCAGCACCTGTGGAAGCCGGGAGAGAGGAGCCCACCTGGAGCAGGTTCGTGCAGGATTAATCATCCCGTGGCTTCCCACCAGGGTCCTGTTGCTTCCAAAAGGCCCCACAGTGTCACTGTGGCCCCTCGGTTCCACCAGGTTCCATAGCGTCACTGTGGTGCCCAGGGTTCCATCAGCTTCGCCAGCATCCCCACGGTCTGCAGAGCTCCCCGAGCTTCTGTGGTGTCACAGTGGAGGCAGGGTTGCATCAGGTTCCATAGCATCAGCACGGTCTCCAGGGCTCCCAGAGGTTCTGTGGTGTCACAGTGGAGGCAGGGTTGCATCAGGTTCCATAGCATCACCACAGTCTCCAGGGCTCCCTGAGCTTCTGTGGTGTCACAGTGGAGGCAGGGTTGCATCAGGTTCCATAGCATCAGCACGGTCTCCAGGGCTCCCAGAGGTTCTGTGGTGTCACAGAGGAGGCAGGGTTGCATCAGGTTCCATAGCATCACCACGGTCTCCAGGGCTCCAAGAGCTTCTGTGGTGTCACAGAGGAGGCAGGGTTGCATCAGGTTCAATAGCATCAGCACGGTCTCCAGGGCTCCCCTGAGCTTCTGTGGTGGTGTCACAGAGGAGCCAGGCTTCCTTGTAGTTCCCCAGCATCACAAAGGCTCTCCTGGGAGCCACGGGTCACAAAGCACCGTGGGCTCTGTGCAGCCCCGCTGTGTCACAATGGCCGCTGGCTTCCACGAGCCCCCGCAGTGTCCCAGTGGGCCCCGTGGCTTTAGGAGTGGGTGGCTGGGAGTTGGTGCCAGCGGCTGGGGGAGCAGCAGCAGGGACTGTGTGTGGACAGTGCCATGGCCACTTTTGTGGCCACTGGTGTCTCTGTGCCAGGCACAGCCGTGGTGTGTAACACCGGCTCTGGGTCCTTTGGCTGTGCAGGTGGCAGTCACGGCCTGGAGCAGGGCTGCTCCCGGGGGACAGCCTGGGGCAGGAGGCTGCTGGAGATTCATTCCCCACACGCTGCAGCTCCTTGTCATGAGGTGCTCAGAGTGATTGGAAAGGCTGTTGGCAGCAGGCAGTTCTCTGGGTTCAAGCTGTGGAGCTGTCAGCGGGAATGCAAAGGCCAAGCTGGTGAGCCTTTTGTCCTGGTGCCTTTAGTGTGTGAGCAGTCCCTGGTGCCGTTGTCTTTGGATCCTGAGTGTGGGAGAGGCAAGGCTTAGGATGGTGCGTAGAGCTGAGAAGGAAAGTGCCGAGAGCAGCGTGTGTGCTGCTGCTTTGAGGGGTGCAGTTGAAGTTGTAGGCAGCAAGAGCTTTCTCAGCTGGCCCTTTTGTGAGCTCTGCTTTTGCCAGATGACTTCCATCTTACCCTCTTACCATCTTAGCCTCTCATTTTTGCATATCCCAAACCCCCTTCCAAACATCCAGCAGCTGCTTGTAAAGAAGAAGTCCTAGAACAAAAAGCCAGTGCTGCCTTTCATAGCCCCTTTGCTGTCTATGAAGTAGAGGAAAGAAGCTAGTGAGACGCACTTTCTTTCTCAACTCCATAGAGCGCATCCTTCTCTCAAGGTGGCAGAGTCCTTGGCGGAAGTGAAGCATCTGCAGCTGCAGTTCAGACTGAGAGATGTGCCAGGACAGGAAACATTTGCTGACCTTCCCTGTTCCCTGTGCAACATGATTCTCGCATCCCAGTCACTTTCACATACCTTCGGTATCCCTGAGTCCAAGCAGCTAAAGCTCACAGAGACAGAAGTGTCAGGAAGGAAAACGTTGCAAAAGCACCCCCTTCTCTTATCAGCATATAAATTGTGCACAACAGGCTGCGGCACCGAACCTTCCTTCTCAGATAGACATGCCATCACACTTTTCACTCTTGCAGCTCGGTTGAAAAGCTCCAGCAGCTGCTCCCGCAATAGCAAAAGGTTCTAGAAGTGAAAGCCAGTTCGGGGCTGCACCTTCTCCTTGCCGCATGTAAGCCACACCAAACTCCCTGATGCACTCTGTCCTCCCCTTCTCAAAGGAGTAGACGGTGGCATCAGGACACACCTGTGTCCCAGCAGCTGGGTGCCCAGCCGGGAGCAGGAGCAGGGCTGGGGCTGCTCCCAAAGTTGCCCCGCCCCAATGCCAGAGCCAGACATGGGCTGAGGGGGGGCTGGATCAGGCTTTATTGTCCAGCTGCATGCCAGGAGTGAGCACAAAATCTACCTGCATTCTCTGCAGCATGCCATCCTGGAGCAGAGCCATTCCCAAATGAGGCTGCTGGGATGTGGGGGAATGCTGAGGGCAGGACAGGGGGCTGACAGTGCCCAGACTTTCTGGGGCTATTCCCCGGAGGCCCCAGGGCCTGAGGACAAGGTGTGTCCTCTAAGCCCTTGGTGGAAGATACGCTGCCATGACCCTGGGCACCAAGTCTTGGCTTCTCCTGGACACTGCCAGCCCTGCCAGGGCCCTTGGCCATGTCCAGCACAGCTTGTCCTGCGCTGTCCCACCGCTGCTGCTGTGTCCCTGCAGGCTGCACACTCCCATCTCACTGCCCCACCACCAGCTCTGCCCTGCCACCTCCAGCCCTGGCCTGAGCTGTGCCCAGCCTCACCCTCTGTGCCTTGGGCACACACACATGCCCTGAGCTCATCCTCCCTCTGGGTGCTTCTGCCCCCACGCTGCCCTGGGAGGGACATTTCCTCCTCCTCATGCCCAGTGTCCCCCTGCCCAGCTGCTCTGTGGGGCAGTGCGTGTCTCTCCTGCTGTTCCCTGCCTCCCAGGAAAGCTGTACCATGTGGGGCACGGCCCTTCCAGCAGCCTCCCAGCCCCTCAGCCTTGTTGGACCCTTTCCCCTGAGCAGACAGCAGCAGCATCTCCGTGCTCTGCCCAGCGTGCTCCTTTCGTCACCAAACTGCGGGAAAATAGAAACTGTCCTACACCATCTCTGAAGTGTTAGAGAATCAGGCCCTGTGGAACCAACGAGCCCTTGGGACACAGGAGGATCTCGTGTAACCAAGGGTCAGTTCTGACACTGTAGATCCAAGGAGATCCTTGTGACACTCTGGGGCCTTGTGGAACCCTTCTGCCCTGGTCTCTGCACCAAGGAGACCCTTGTGCCACTACGGGACCTTGTGCAGCCAAGGAGAGCATTGTGAGAGTGCGGGGCCATGGAACCAAGGGACCATTGTGACCTTGTGGGGCCTCATGGACTCAAGGGACCATTGCCACACTGTGGGGCCTCATGGAATGAAGGGTCCATTGTGACACTGCAGAACCAAGGACACCATGGTTACACTGTGGGGCCCATGGAACCAAGGCACCATTGGGACACCCCGTGGCCTCATCCTCTTGAATTTCAACAGATCTGAGGGATGGCAGGACCTGCAGGCAGCACTGAAGGATTCTGGGAAGAACCCTTGATCCCTGCTCCAAAGGAAATCAGAGAAAGACCCCTGGTAAGATAAAGGCACCTTTTCCTTTCCCAGTGTAAACTGTTGACCTGCCTGTAAGGTGCAGCAAAAGCTTTGCAGGGTTTGGTTCAAGGTACCCAAGGTTGGAACAGGGAAGTGTTCGAGTCCCTTCTAAGAGAAGGGTTGGAATCTTTGTGCTATGGCTGCCTGGGATCCATGGAACAAGTGTGTTCTGGCAGACTCTGGGACCTCGAGAGCAATCCCATCCAGGAGCCAGCACTGGACCTGCACCCTGGTGGGAGCAGCATGGTACGGATGGAAAACGGGCAGCTGGGTGTGCAGTGGGAACCTCAACCCAGGTCATAGAAGCCCAGGCTTTAGCTTTGAACACATCAGCACAAAAAGCAGAATGAATGACCTTTCCTAGAAATCACTGAAGGAAAAAAGGTGAACATATGGACTGATTTGAACTCTGGGTTTGGAATAATAGACGCCCAGGGAGCCACATGGAAGGAAAGGGCACAGAGGTCTCCAGTGAGTACAAAAAGAAATCAGTCACCTACTGCAGAGTGTGCCAAAACCAAAAGAAGTGGCCCTGATGCCCTTGTAAAGCCCATGGGTTTGGAGACTCCCCAGTTAATCCAGGGACTCCATTGGCTGACCAAACAGCTCAAGAGGGTGCTGAAAAAGCTCTCCTTGCACTAATACCTAGCAAAAACTTGAATGTTCTGCAACAAAAGCCAGATTCCAGTGATCAGGACAGGCAGTCAGCCCCATCAGCAGCAGCTACGGAAAATCCCAGCAGGTGATTGGTAACCCCGTGTGGGCAGGTAATTGGAGCTCCACAATTAATGTATAATGGAACTAAAACATCAGGAAACACATTAGGAAATGGAGAATATGGTGGCCAGTTTACAAAGGCATCTAGTAAGCACAAAAATGGCAAAAAATAATAGATCAGTTGTTGAGAAAGATGGGATTGGTTTTGAAGGAAGAAGGCTGCCTCCAGGGCTCGTTACATGGGAATCACCAGGTGATTTTGGCCAACTGATTTTGCAGAACTGCCCAGACAGAAGGGGGACTGGCACATTTTGGTATTGGTGGATCCTTTTTCTGGATGGCCAGAAGCTTTCCCATGTGGCACCAACAAGACAAGGGAAGTCTCAGAAGTTTTGCTGCAATGAATATTTAATAGCACTGGGACTAACTCTTGTAAGCCTTAAAAGGTGCATGGTTCTCAACAGATCATTGGGGCTGGACTCGCCTGTACATCCTTTCCAACCAGGAGATGCGGTGTACATCAGAACCTGGAATTTTGGAACAATCCAGCCAAAGTGGAAGGGACCATCTCAAGTCCTCCTGGTAACCTACCCTGCACTCAAGGTAGAAGGAATCAAACTCAGGGTTCATCACATGCGGGTAAAACCAGCAAGCACACATTAAACACAGCAGAAACAAGACTGTCTGACACCATGGAGTTTGGGGTTTTACATCAATCCTATTGTTTTAGGTATTGAATAGGATTTTCTAAGGGGATACTCTTTATTGGATCTAGATGATCAATTATTGTGTAACTATAATAAAAATAGAAACGATGTTCCTGACTTCTGGGAAGGGAAATGCGGTTTTCAAAGTCAGTGCAAGATGTTGGCAGATGACAGAATGTGACCCCTGTAACAGCTTGTTTGCCAACACCAACCTGTGCAGAAAATCCAGTTCCGTGGGGAGCTTCAGTCAGCAATTTGACAAAAATCTGGGAACACTTGTGGAAGGAAATAGCACCCAGGGCACCTGGACAGGGATGGAAGGAGAATATTCCTTACCATGGACACATAAGAACGATACTGCTGAGAATTGTAACATTTCCAAACTGGATCTGGAAATTACCTCAGGAAATATTGATCAGCTGACAGATTGCACTGATAGCCCCTGGAGCTGCCAAATTCCAGCAGTATGGAATCACCCTCAGACAGGACAATGGGAATGTTTCCAGCCAGTTCAGGGGTGTCTGGGCTGGGAAGGGAGCCCAGGCCTTCCACGGGACCCCTTACAGGTGGGTATAAAATATCCTGATTTAACAAGGTCAAGGCCAAAGGATCCCAGGACAAAGGAAAAGTGGGATTGCCCTGGGACAGACACTTGAGCTGTTTGGAATCCTGAGGTGCAGCAGCTCCTGGCTGTGGCCCAGGCTCTGAGGCTAGGCTGTGTTTGTAGAAATGATTCTGCCTTTCTCAGTGACACCTGGGCTCAGCCAACAAACAGCAAGCCTTGGAGAGGCACAGAGTGTCAGCAGGATGCGGTCAGATCCTTAGGAGCCCCAGGATGGGTGGGAAGTGATGGAATTTGGAGCACACGTTTGGCCCTGGGAGAATCAGGAGCACCATGGACACTGGGGGTATTAACGTTCCGTCCCTCGTGCAAGGAGTCACCACCGGGAACCCAACTGTGGGGAAAGGTTAAAGGGGATGGAACTTGGAAACATCCCAGTGCGGGAACTACAGCGGGATGGATTTTAGAATTCATCTCTGCTCCGCAAAGATCTGCCTTTAGGAACAGAGCAGCCACACACCATTGGGCTCTGCAGATGGAAACCTGAGTGAATGCAGCTCCTTTGGGGCTTGCTGAAATAAAGGAACAATTGCCAGCCACAGCTAAAATGACTTTACAGAGCAGATTGGCTTTAGCCCTATTGCTGTTACATGGACAGGGAGTATGTGGATTCTTGAACTGAAACAGCAACACTTGTTGTGTGCACATTCCAAATGTGATGCTGGATTGGATGATCGGGTAGAGAGGATAAAATCAGTTGCTGCATCCAGCAGGGAATTAAGGGGAGGATTAGACAGTAACTGGATAAAATATTTCAAGGACTTGGATTTTCTCTGACTGATGGTTGGCCTGACTTTTGCAAAGTCTAACTGGGATCCCAGCAATACTTGTGCTTGTGACACTTGCTTTGAGCTGTGTAAAGAACATGGTTGTGAAAGCAGCTGAGGAACTCGTGGGATGTGAGTAAAGGAGCAGAGTGAGGCTTACGAAGGCTTGAAGGGAAGAGAAGCTTCCCAACCCTCCAAGGGGGGAAATTTACCAGATGAAAAACCGTTTGCACCTGGTGGGTTCATACAATGCTTCTTCTCCAAAAGCCACTGGCCATGGAACCGCACAAGGCTGATTCTGTAGGCAGCAACCAGCCCAGGTGTGCCAACTTTCACCAGTTCACTGGGCAGTCAGGGCTGGCTTTGGGGTCACCGACCACCAGGGACCCCCAAAGAGAGCCCCAGGGCAGAAGAACGGATGTGCAAAGGGGTGGGGGAAATATGCAATGATTTTGGGGAAATGATTGTCGTGTGTGTGTTTATTGTGGGACAGTCTGGGAATGAGTCTGTGAAACACAGTCTGCAAACAGGAACATTCCTGACCTCGGCACACATGACTTTGGGAGGGGCTCTCCCCTCGTGCATCCGGCCCAATAAAGAATGCTGCTGCTTCGTGCTGCGCTGATGCTGAGGAGGTTTTGTTTCCCTGAAGTTTTGGTAACACCTCTGTGCCTGTGTCACAGAGCCACAGAGCAGCTGTGATGTCAGAAAGGGGCTGTGTGACATCACAGGGTGGCTGTATGACATCATAGAGTCTACGGCGACATCATGGAGCAGCTCTGTGACATCAGAGAGTGGTGCTGTGACATCATAGAGTTGGCTGTGACATCACAGCTTGGGCTCTGACATCACAGGGCAGACTATGACATCACAGAGATGGCTGTGACATCACAGGGTGCTGGTGTGACATCACAGTGCAGAGTTGTGACATCACAGATAGGACTGTGACATCACAGGGTGCTTGTGTGACATCACAGAGTGGTTGTGTGACATCACAGGGGAGCTGTATGACATCATAGAGTCTGCTGTGACATCACAGAGCTATCACAGTGATATCACAGAGAGGACTGTGACATCACAGATGGGTGGCATGACATCACAGAGTGTCTATGACATCACAGGGTGTCTATGACATCACAGGGTGGCTATGTGACATCACAGAATGAGTTTTGACATCCCAGGTTGGCTGTGGGACATCCCAGGGTGGCTGTGTGACATCCCAGGGGGTTGGATGCCATGGCAACCCTCATCAGTTCCAGTTCCCTTGGAAACCCCCCCAGGACCCATTGCTGCACTCAGGGTCCGTGGCCACTTGCCCGCAGACCTGTGGCTGCCCTCGGCTGCCATGGCAGCCCTCAGGACAGAGCGGTGCCAGGGCTGGTGCCAGCTACAATTGCACTGACACTCGCTGATGCCACGGCAGCGGCCACAGGGACCCGTTCCTCACTTTGGTGCCATGGACACCAACGCTTGGCCCCGCTGCCATGGGGATTGGCACGGTCACCTGCACTCAGGGCCCGTGGCTGGGCACTGCTGCCATGGACACGGGCACTGAGCCCTGGGCCACAGTCGGCTGCCATGGCCACCAGCCCAAGGTCCCGTGGCCAGGGCCAGGGCCATGGAAAGGAACCCGTGGAGCCGTGGTGATGGTGGATGGCCATGGGGTGCTGCTGTGGGCTGGGGCAGAGGGAATTTCCTTGCCAGGCCTTTCTCTGGGGCTGTGTTTGGCTCTGTGCTGAGCACAGCGTTGCTCACACGGAGATGGTTTTGTTCTTGCTGAGCTTGCACAGAGCCAAGGCCTTTCCTGCCCCTCGTCCGGCCACGCTGGGGAGGGGCTGGGGGTGAGGGGGAGCTTGGCAGGGGTCACAGCCAGGACAGGTGACCCCAACTGACCCCAGGGATATCCCAGACCACAGGACATCATGGCCAGTGTATAAAGTGGGGGGAACAAGGAGGAAGGGGGGGACATTTGGAGTGAGGGTTTTTGTCTTCCCAGGTAACACTCAGGCAGGATGGGGCCCTGTTTTGCTGGTGGGCAGGGTCAGCACCAAAGACACAGACCCTACTGAAGGGATTGTGCAATTTATAAAATGCAAATCTGCAAAGAATTACAAAAGCATAAGCTCAGCAAAGCACATAATCATTAGCAAAGAATCACAGCAGGAACAGCTCAGCAATGCCCCCAGTCATCAGTGCCAAAGATTGCCTGCAGTGATTAACCAAGATCCAGCCCCAGTGACCCTCAGACTTTACCATCACCCAGAGCCACCCATCAGCTGGGGGAAGCTGTCCCAGCCAAGGACTGGAGAGCCACTCCCGGACACTGGGAATTCCTGCAGCTGCCTCCAGCCACAGCTGAGGCTCCAACCCCGCTGGGAGAGGGCCCAGCTTTGACAGTGCTGGAGAAACAAACTGACAGCACTTCTAGTGCAGGAACATCTGCTTTCATCCTCCTCTTGGCTTCCTCCTAAGCCTGGCCAGGGCTCAAGGAGGAGCCAAGGGAGCTGACTTTGACCATACAGCCCCAAACAAGGCCAGATGTTGGATTTCACGGCCTTGTCCCAGCCGCCCGCAGTGCCCAGGCCGTGCTGGCTGTGCTCAGAGCAGGGCCCAAAGCTGCCCAGCATTGCTGCCTTTGGGAGCAGAGCAGGAGGGCAGGACATGTGCCCAGCCTGCAGCCAGCCATGGCACAGCCACCTCCTCAGCAGCTGCCCAGAGCCCAAAAGCAGTTTGGCAGCCACTGAAGAATTCCCTGCAGCCGCCCCAGCAAAGGGGGAACCTTTGGTGCCCGGCCAGGCCGTGCCATGCCCAGCTCTGGGAGCATCCCCCTGGCTCTGGACTCACCTGCACACTGGCCGTGGAGCGTGTCTTTGGAGAAGGTGCCAGAATCAAAGTCCATCATCTTCAGCTGCCACTGGCCAGCTCCAGGAAGAGGTTGTCGTCCTTGAGCTCGTCCTTGGTGGCTCCAGCAGCAGCAGCCCCACCTGGTACAGCTTCTCCAGGGGCTCCTTCTCCTTCCCTGGGGCCACACCAGGCTCTCAGGGTTCTGCCCAGGGCCCCAGCCATCAATGAACCAGACAAACAAAACCAGGGGGGATGGTGGCCACCAGTGCTTGCCAGAGCAGGCCTCCAGCTCAGCTGCAGCCCAAGAGCTGCGTGTTCCCTTCTGATGCTCCCTGCTCAGAGCTACAGACAGGACAAAATAGTCTGCTTTGCTTTGCCACTGATTGCCAAGAGCTGTGTGGGGCTGTTACCTGCCAGGCCCCTGGATCACACTGTGCCCGTGGGTCCCTGCCATCCTCTAGGGCACATGAACACCCTGCAGCCAAGGAGCACTGAAGAGCTCTTCCAAGGACGGCCTGTCCAAGGGCTGCATGGACAAGCACCTCTTAAGAACATCCTGGCACTCTGGGCACAGAAACCAGAAACCACCAGGCAGCTGCAGAAGGATCCCGCCCGCTTTGGCCCCCGTTCCCGTGCCCAGGCCATGCTGGCTGTGCCCAGAGCTGGGCCTAAACTTGCCCATGGATTCTGTGCTTTGGAGGGCAGCAGGAGAGCAGGACATGTGCCACCTGCTCAGAGCTGACAGAGCGGGATGCTCCTGAGCCCGCTGCTGGCTCCCAGCACTGCTATTCCCCCCGTGCCACAGAGATGAGGGATCCACACAAAAGCAACCAGACCAGGAGCCGACACTTTCATTGCCTGCCAGAAATGGGTCTCATTTTGCTCTGCATTCCTTTCCTAGCAGGTCTTATCTATTAAAAACAAGAGAAAAAAGAAAAGAACCAGAAAAAGTATGAGAGATAAAAACAAAACCCAAATGTGGAAAGAAAAGTCTTCTGCAACTTTGGATTCAGAGGGAATTGATATTTTTTAAAAGAGAACTCAGTTATTTATCTTTTTTTTGTTTCATTCAGTACTTGCATTGTTTTCCTTCCTTCCTTCCTTCCTTCCTTCCTTCCTTCCTTCCTTCCTTCCTTCCTTCCTTCCTTCCTTCCTTCCTTCCTTCCTTCCTTCCTTCCTTCCTTCCTTCCTTCCTTCCTTCCTTCCGTCCCTCACAAGCCACTTCTCACCCCATTGAAGGGGTGCAAAGCAGCAGGATCCCCTCCCAATTAGGGTCCTCTCACCCTCCCAAAATGTGGGGATTTCACCTCAGCCCCCCAAATTGCGGGGGGTTTATGGCACTTTCCCCAAATTCACTGCAACCTCCCAGAAGCCACTTAGAGGCCCTAAAATTGTCAAAAAGCAGCAGGTGCCTCCCCAAAAGCAGCTCCTGGTTTTCCTCCCTGGAGTGCCCCACTCCAAGTGTTCAAACCACCCCATCAATCCCAAACTTCATCCCACCCCCATGATGCAACCCCCATCCCATCCCATCCCATCCCATCCCATCCCATCCCATCCCATCCCATCCCATCCCATCCCATCCCATCCCATCCCATCCCATCCCATCCCTCCTGGACACCAATTCCCCTTCTGTGGCTCCTGACTCCCCACAGCCAGGCCTTGGGGCTGACGGATCGAGCCATTTGGGGCTGCCATCGACACATTGGGGCTGGGATTGAGTTTATTGGAGGCACCCGCTCAATCCCTCCATCCCAAATGGGAGCTTGGAACCTCTCCTCAGCCCTTGCTGTGCCCATGGGCTCACCTCAAGTCCCAAAATGAGAGCCAGGGCCCCACAGCCCATTCAGAACCTCTCAACATTGCCAGAAACAGCAGCATCCTTCCCAAAATGGGCTCCCCGGCTCCCTGACAATAGGTCCCCCTTCCAAGCACCAGAGCCCCCCTCTCAGAACCCCTCCCTAAGCATTGGGGGGCACCCCAAAAATGCCTCAGGAATGGGACATACCCTAAAATCCCTTCAGGAATGTGGGATACCCCAGAACCCACTCAGCAACGGGGTCCCCCCGGCCTCATCATGCGCAGCCTTCAGCTGGCTCAGCCAGAGCCCATCCCGCCCTCAGCAGCCCCAGCCCAGCCCAGCCCTCCTGGGCAGGAAGCCCCAATGGCCGAGCCGGCCTGGGACACTTGCAGGGATGCGGGGGCAGCCGCAGCTTCTCGGGCCAGCCTGTGCCAGGCCCTGAGCGCCCTGCCAGGGAACCATTGCTGCCCCACATCCCATCTCAGCCTGCCCGCGGGAAGCCGTTCCCTGGGGCCCGGCCCCGCAGGCCCTTGGCAAGAGTCTCTCTCCCCCAGCAATTGCTGCTCCTCCCTGCTGCGGGGCCCGAGCTGCAAGTTGATTTTCTGCCGCTGGCCCCGGCCCAGCCCCGAGCCAGGGCCAGCACCTTGCCCTGGAGCTCTGCGGGCGCTGCGTTTGTGCGGCCGCACCGCAGCGGCCGCAGCTCGGAGCTGCCCTTTGTGTCCCCGCCGGCAGCTGGCAGAACTGGCGGGGCCGGGCCAGGGCCGGGCCAGCCCCGGCCTTCCCGGCTCTGCGACACAGCGGCGGCAGCCCCAGCCTTCCAGCCCTGCACACGCTCCCACACAAGCGTCCAGAGCCGCGGCCACCCAACGCAACTGACCGGCCGCTGACCCCCCAGCCTGGCCTGATGGCCATTCCTCTGCCCACACCTCGGCCAAGCTCCCCTTGGCCACCTCCTGAGCCACAGTGCCACAGACAAGTGGCACATACAGCTACAGAGCTCTGCAGGGAAGAGCTGGCAGGGAACGTTCATTCAACAGAAAAACCACCAAGAAAAAGAGAACTCCCCCCAGCAGAGCTGTTCCCTCCTGCAGTAGTTACACCTGCACACGCACAGCACCTGAGACTGCAAGCAATGAGCATTCCCTGGGCACATGTGCAGCCCAAGCAGCTCGAGGACAGCCTTGCAGCAGGACTGCTCTCAGCTGAGCCAAAAAGGCCCCTCTGGCAGCTGCAGGGCCATTGCAAAGGGCAAGGGCCAGAGCCTCAGCCCACGGGGGAGGAAAGGGCTCTGAATTCCCCTGCCCTGGCACCTCAACCCTGTTCCCAGGCTGCTTCCCACACAGGATTCCTCTGGAGGACTGTGAAAAGCTGAGAAGCAGCTCTGGCTTCTCCACTTTCCATGTCCTAGAGCTGCCTGGCAGAAGAAATGGAGGGACAGCTCTGGTGGCACAATCCCTCCCGGCCCAGGGCACAGCGCTGGGAAGGTCTTTCCATGCTGAGGCTTTGCTGCGGCCAAGGAAAGCTCCTGGCTCAAGGTCACCTTTCCTGCTGGGCCAGACCCCCCGAGTGGCCCAGCAGCAGCAGAGAATTCCAGCACAGCCCCGGCACGGGCAGGGCGGCCCTGGGCGGGCTGCGGGAGCCGGCAGCGCCTGAGCTCAGAGCAGCTGAGCCCGGGGGCTCTTGGCCAAGGCTGAGGCCCAGCGAGCATTTCTCAGGTCACAGGGCGGCCTGGAAAGGTGCTGGGGGGGATAATTCACCCCTCAGTGCGGTCCCAGTGGCTCCCAGTATTTCCATGTCCCTGGTCCCAGTGCTGCTCCCAGCCCTGATCCGTGGGGATGGGAATGTCCCGCTCCCTTCCTGGGGCAGGCTCACACCTGAGCCAGGTGTGCAGGGCAGAACCTTGCCCTGAGCCCAAGCCCTGTCTCCCCTGCAGGATCTGCTTCCCATCGGCCTCTTCCTCCTGCGGCCCCACGCCCAGCTCGGTGCTGAACGAAGGGCGCTGGGCCGGGGTCATCCCCCGGCAGGGGCTGCGCACCCCCTCTGCCCCCTCCCCAAATTCCCTCCCGGGGCAGCAGGGGCTGGCTCAGGAGCCCTGGGGCTCCTGGGGCTTCGTGCTTTCCTTCCTAAGGAAAAGAACCGTCCTTCTCATCCAGGCTCCCATGGCCAAAACTGAAATTCTACCTCCCAAATTCTGTCTATCCAAGGATTGCTCCCAGACAAAAGCTGCCATGAGAGACAGGTCTGGCTGCCCTCACCCATGGTGGCCACCTCTCATCTTCTTCCTAAACTCTTGGACTTTGTGCTTTACTTTCATGTGGAATAAACCCATCCTTCTCAACAAGGTGCCCATGGCCAAAATTGGGATTCCACCTCCCAAATTCCCAATATCCAAGGGCTGCTCCCAGACAAACCTGCCAGGACAGACAGATGTGGCTGGCCTTGGCCTCTGGTGGCTGTGTCTCATCTGCCCCTGAAACCCTGGGGCTCGGTGCTGCCCTTCCTCTGGAGACCACTGTGACCCCGCGTGGCCTCGTGGAACCCAGGGGCCGTTGTGACCCTGCAGGGCTGGTGGCACCAAGGGAACCATTGTGACCCTGTGGCGTTCCATGGAGCCAAGGGGCCACTGTGGCACTGCTGGGCCCCAAAGAACCGAGGGGCCTTTGTGACAGGGCAGCTGGGGAGGTCCAGAGTGGACACCAGGAGAAAGGAATTTCCCTCCCAGGCAGGGCTGGGGTGCAACACGTCCCCCAGAAGGAGCCTGGAGCAGCCCAAGGCTTTGTGTGCCCAGGTAGAGGCAGGCAGGACGCAGAGCTGCCGGCAAAGGAAGGGGCCAGCCAGGTGGGGCAGCCGGGGGGATGAGGACAGCCTGCAGGGACAGAGGCGCAGGGCAGGGACAGCGTGGCACAGCCTGGGCTGCAGAGGGCAGAGGGATGGGCAGCAGCTGCAAGGCCCTGACAGAGCCAACTTGTGCAGCCCTTTGGCCACGGCTGCTGGCCCTGGCCCTGAGGCCAGCAGGAGACAAGTGACCCTTGCAGCCCTGGGGCCTCAGTGCCTCCTTGTCCCTGCCCAGCAGCCTGGCAGGGGCCGCCCCATGGTGCTGCCCTGGGCACTGCCCATCCCCACTTCCCAGTGCCCCGGCAAGAGCCCTGAGCACTGAGGGAGGGACAGGATCTGCCTTGCCAGGGGCTGGGGCTCAGGCCTTGGCCCTTTGCACTCAGGGAACACAGCCAGGTTTGCTCAGCACCAGAGACACCTTTCCCTTGCTTGTCCCCACCTGCCATCGCTGCCTCCAGAGTTCTGCTCTCACTGGAACCTGGGGACACTTTCACGTGAGTCGTGTCCTGATGGGACCCATTAAAAGTTCAAGAAACTTTGGACTTTGAATCTTTGAGTTCTTGAGAAGTTTTTTGAAGACGCTCTGAGGGACTGAGTCTGATGTGAACAACACCAAAGGCCTGAGAGGGTCATTAAAGTCCTTGTGCTGCTGCTGTGCTGCTGAGCTGGGCCGGGCTCCTGGCACAGAGGGAACTCTCAAGCTCCTGGCAACCAGCGAGAGCTTCAAAGAGGCAGCTCTGCTGAGGAGCAGCTCCTCTGCCTGCCCAGCAGGGCTGAGGGCACTGCCTGCAGGTACCTGGGAGGAGTGAGCAGAGAGCTAGCTAAAGCAGCTGGAAGGACAGCTCTGAACTCATTCGTGGAGAAACCTTCACAGCGTGGGACACAGTGAGTCTCTGGCTGCAGGGATCCTCTAGAGCTGGCCCATGACACGGCTGCCATGGCTGTGAGGATGGCTCTGCTGCCGTTCCTGCCTTGGGGGAGGATGTGCTGCAGAGCGGGGCTGCCCTGGGCACTGTCAGAGGGACAGGGCAGGACGGCTCCTGCTGCCAGGGCCGGCTGCAGGCTCTGAAGGTGGGCAGGAGCCAGGGGTGCCCAGGGCTGTCCTGCAGAGCAGCTCCTGCAGCCCTGAGGGCTCTTTGCCAGGCCAGGGCATCTGCCACCTGCCAGGGGCAGCTCTCAGCCTGCCTGGGAGCTCCCCATGGGCTGTGGGGAGGAGTTGGAGGTGGAAGGAGCGGCCCCCCTCAGGGCAGACTCCTCCTGCTGGGGAGGTGGTGCTGCATGGCCAGAGCTGCTCTCAGCTTTCTCCTCAAGGGAAGGGAAAGGGGCTCTCAGGTTTGTCTGTGTCACTGAGACTCCTGCACTGCTGCCCTGGGGATCAGCAGCTCTGCCTCAGATCTCCCTCAGGAAGTGCCTCCTCACACTCCTCTGCCTGCAGACAGCACCAGCAGCACCTTGGCTTGCAGCATCTCCCTTTGTCTGAGCTGCCCTTCAGGCCCTGCTGCCAGGGAGATGCCCCTGGGCAGTGCCCTGTGCTGGGAGGGCTCTGCAGGGCAGAGCTGAGCCCCCAGGGCTGGGCTGGGCTCTGGCAGCACTGGCAGGGACAAGCCTTGGACCCAGAGAAACAGCTGCCAGGAGGCACAACTGCAGGCAGCAGAGAGCCAGAGCAACCACAGCTGCACAGGGAAAGGAAGAAGGGTTTAGAGCAATGGTTTTGAAATTGGGGCCTTCAAAAAGTCACTTTATTTTTCAAGCCCATTTTAAGTACAATCACCAGGAAATAGAGGGAGGTGAAATGAGCAAAGGGCACCTGTGTGGGGACCAGCAGGTCCGACTGCACTGGGGCACAGGGAGCCCTGTTTTCCCTCTGGGCCCCCAGTGTTCAGGCTGAGAGCAACGCTGAGGATGAGGCAGCAGCACAAACCTGAGCTCAGAAATCAAAAAGCTTAGCCAAGTTCTGTCACAGGAGGAGAAGTTGTTTTGAGGGGATTCCTAAGAAAATAGCATAGGATTGACTCAGGGGAATCTGTCCCAGCTTGTCAATGCCTTCTTCCAACAGTCCAGAGTGCAGAAATGTCCAACAGCAGCTCCATCAGGCACTTCCTCCTGCTGGCATTGGCAGACACGCGGCAGCTGCAGCTCCTGCACTTCTGCCTCTTCCTGGGCATCTCCCTGGCTGCCCTCCTGGCCAACGGCCTCATCATCAGTGCCGGAGCCTGCGGCCAGCACCTGCCCAGCCCCGTGTTCTTCTTCCTGCTCAGCCTGGCCCTCAGCGACCTGGGCTCCATCTGCACCACTGTCCCCAAGGCCATGCACAATTCCCTCTGGGCACCAGGCACCTCTCCTACTCAGCATGTGCTGCTCAGGTGTTTTTCTTTCTGTTCTTCATCTCAGCAGAGTATTCCCTCCTCCTCATCATGTGCTACGACCGCTACGTGTCCATCTGCAAAGCCCTGCACTACGGGGCCCTCCTGGGCAGCAGAGCTTGTGCCCACATGGCAGCAGCTGCCTGGGCCAGTGCCTTTCTCTACACTCTCATGCACATGGCCAATACATTTCCCCTGCCCCTGTGCCAGGGCAATGGCCTGGGCCACTTCTTCTGGGAAATCCCACACATCCTCAAGCTCTCCTGCTCCAAATCCTACCTCAGGGAACTTGGGCTCATCGCTGTCAGTGTCTGTTTGGTATTTGGCTGTTTTGTGTTCATTGTTTTCTCCTATGTGCAGATCTTCAGGGCCGTGCTGAAGATCCCCTCTGAGCAGGGCCGGCACAAAGCCTTTTCCACGTGCCTCCCTCACCTGGCCATGCTCTCTCTGTTCCTCAGCACTGTTATATTTTCCTACCTGAAGCCCCCCTCCATCTCCTCCCCATCCCTGGATGTGGCAGTGTCAGTTCTGTACTCGGTGCTGCCTCCAGCCCTGAACCCCCTCATCTACAGCCTGAGGAAGCAGGAGCTCAGGGATGCCCTGAGGAAAAGGATCACGGCCGGTTTTCAGCAGCAATAAACTCTCATTCTCCTGCAGAGCTGCTCTGATGTGACTCATTAATGCCCACTCTGTGTCCTGTGTTTGTTGCTGCTGACACAGGTGTTACGCTGCTGTGAATTTGTTCACACAAAAATCTTTGTCTGTTCCATTTTTAATTTGGTATTTGCCTTTCCAGTGTGACCCAGAGACTGTAGAAACGGGGAGCTGCACTACAGTATGTGTGTGCTGGAACAAAAGAAAGAAGCCTGTGTTGTCTTGTTTCCCTGACATCTTTCCTCCCTGACTTCTCTGGAGCTGCAGGGTCGGTGCCTCTGGGCAGAGCTGGGGGAGAAAAGAGTCCCAGCAGGAGAGCACTGCCAGGGAGCCCCAGGACTTCTCCTCCGTAACTCCTCTTCCTTCCCTTCCACACTCCCCTGCAGAGCCCCTGTGTTGGTTTCAGGCCTCAGGGCTCTGTCAGCTGGGTCCCAGTCCTGCTGTGTGACTGCCCAGGGACTGCAGGCAGGGACAGGCCGTGGGCACTGCTGGGACAGAGCTGGGCTCTGCAGCAGCATTTCCATCATGCGAGGGCATCTCCCCAGTGCAGGGCCTGAAAGCTTCAATCTCCTTCCCAATTTTGTCTCCAGGATGTGCCCAACGCAGCACCCTGGAGAGGAAACCAGCCCTGAGCAGCAAAGGGTGGCAGTGCTCAGGGTGGGGGCACCCAGCAGTGCCCTGGCAAAGCCAGCGCCGCTGCCAGCAGGGGCCTCTCTGCCCAGCTCACAGAGGTTGTTCTTCCCTCCATGGAGGGACATCCAGGGACCGGGTCAGGGCTCCGTGTTTGCAGTGCACAGACAAGACACAGCCCTGAACACCCTGTGTGGGGGGGGGGGGGGACATAAACCCAGCGAGCACAAACACCTTCAGCTGTTCCTGGAGTTCCCAGAGAGTGCCGTCCCCTGGGAACCCCCTGGATGCGGGGCTGGGATGAGCTCCTGTGCACAGAGCTCCCCGTGCCCATCCCTGCGGCCGTGGGGCACCTCGGGCAGGGGCAGGGCAGGGTGACACCCGCAGGGCTGAGCTCCCTGCCAGGCTCTGGCAGCGGCAGCAGAGCCCAGGGAGCCCCTGCCCGTGCTGCAATGAACTGTCTGTGAGCGTGCCAGGGAAGGACTCGTGTCCCTGAGCAGCCCTGGGGCTGTGAGCAGGGCATGAGCCCAGCTCAGGGGTGGGCACCCGACAGAGCCCTGACGCTTCTGGGTGTGCCCATAAGAGAAGGCTTGGGCAAGGTGACCGTGGTAAAACCTCTCTGTCCATCAAGTGACAACCAAGTGTCTCTGGCACTGTCCCTCCCCAGCCAGGCACCGGGAGAAAATAAGCTGAGAAAACTGTGAGTCACCATGAAGAGAGATTAATGGTTAGGGAAAGGAAGTAAAGAGCAAAGGCCAAATGCAGAAGCAAAGAAACCACAGGGAGGCAAGAATTCAGTGCATGGAGTGGCTGCCTTGGAAGACAAATGGATCAATATAGAAAATCCAGACACCCTCTCGCCCCCTTCCTTTCCCCCAGTCCATTGCTGACCCTGACGTCCCATGGAATGGGAGATCCCTTGGGTCAGTCCAGCCCAGCTGTCCCCTCCCTGTGCCCTTGGGAACACTTGCCCACCCCCAGCCCATGGTTTGGGGGGGCTGCAGAGACGCCTCATGCGGGGCCAGCCCTGCTCAGGGACAGCCAAAGCCTTGGGCTGGGACCAAGCCCGCTGCAGCCACAAGTGGCAAGCACAGCAGCCCAGGGGCTGCTCTGGACAAAGGCAACTCCAGCCCAGCCACAGCCTGGCCAAGGGGGCTCAGGGGGCTCTTCCCACCTCTGTCATTCCATGAATCTTCTCCCTGCAGAGCTCTGTGGAGACACAAGTGACAGAGAGGCAGAAGCAGAGCTATAAAATGCACCAGTACAAACACAGCAGCTCCTGTGAGGAATGAACCCTCCCAGGGCAGCGCTGGGGCAGGAGAAGCACCCAGAGGGAGGATGAGCTCAGGGCATGTGTGTGTGTCCAAGGCACAGAGGGTGAGGCTGGGCAGAGGTCAGGGCAGGGCTGGCAATGGCAGCGCAGAGCTGAGGGCAGCGAGATTGTCCATTGGGACACGACGCAGCCTCATGGAACTCAGCAGGCCCCTGTGCCAACATGGAATCTCATGGAAACACGGCTCCACTGACAAGGCGGGGCCTCAGAGGACGCAGGTGCCACTGGGCCATTGCCAGCTCCTGTGGAATCCAGCGTCCATAGTGACAGCTGACAGCGCAGCCTCAGGGCTACATGGGGACCATTGTGACAATCTCATGGAACCAAGGGTCACTTGTGACAGAGAGGGGCCACATGGAACACAAGGGCCACTGTCGTGGTTTGACACTGTCTCAAATATCAGGTAGCCATGAAAATCATCACGAAGGGCTCATGAGTTGAGATAAGGATTGGGAGAAAAACATTCTAAGTTCAAAACAGGCTCAAACTTAAAGGCATAAAGTAAATTTATTATTAACGGAGTAGGATAATGAGGAAGAAAATAAGCCTTTCAAACACCTTTTTTCCTCTCCATCCCCTCCCTCTTTCCCTCCGACAGCGCAGGGAGACAGGGCCTGGGAGTGTTCAAGCCAGTTCATCACTCGAGATCTTTCTTCAGTTCCCTCAGGGAGGGGAGTCTCTTTCTTCTGCTCTGCCATGGGCTCCTTCCCACAGGAGACAGTTCTCTGTGCACTTCTCCAGCGCGTTTCTAATTTCACGAGTATCAATCCCTCCCAGCCTGCTGTAACGTGAGTCCCTCCCACAGGCAAAACGGTCTTCCCAAAACTGCAGGTGTGGTCATTAGTCCATGGGGTGTAGTCTTTTAAGGATCAGCTGCTTCAGTTCGGAAGCAAGAGCCCTCTTTCTCTATCTCTGGAAGCAGGAGCCCTCTCTCCCTGTTCAGGTCTCCCCCTGGATTACAGCTTTTGTAGCACCCAGCCGCTCCGCTGTGAGCACCTTTTCCCACGGGCTGGGAGTGGATCTCTGCATCCCCCCGTGGACTTCATGGATCCCAGGGAGACAGTTTGTTTTATCCCAGTCCTCAGCACGGCTTGCAGAGAAAATCTCGACTCCGACGCTGGGAGCATCTCCTGCCCCTCTTTCTTTCCACTGACCTTGGTGCCGTCAAGTTGTCTTTCTCTACATGTCCTCACTCCCTCCTCTTTCTACAACTAGGAGGAAAAAACTGCTGCTTGTAAATGATGTGTAAACATGTTAAGAATAACCTTTCTATGCAGATATTAACTAGTTAACATTATAACTGGGGTCAAAGTAACAAGATGCTAATATAGCTTGAGTTATAATGAAAAGCGGACAGAACTCCACTACTAAATAAGTAGTAAAGTAGGTGGGTATGCTTTATTCCAGCGCTGGGACGCACGGGGGATCGCTCCTCCAAAATCACGCGTGCCGACAGCTGCATTCAGCTCGGTATTTACTGGGTTACAAGTTCCATATTCATTAAGTTTCCTAACAAACTTATACATATTCATCACCTAGCCCCGCCCAGCCTCGCTTGGTTTTATAGTGAACTCAAAAGTCATTTACATCCGCGTAGCGCTTGTGCAGTGTTGTTTGGTGGTTGTGGTAGGGGTCTTCCGAGGGTCTTTTGATGAAGTCAGGGGGAGTCTTCCTCGTCTGAACTTTTCACCTTTCTCTCCTGCGCATGCTCTTTTATACCTTTGGCCTGGGTTTAAGCTTTGGCACTGGTT
Organism: Aphelocoma coerulescens; assembly: GCF_041296385.1. Taxonomy (NCBI): domain Eukaryota; kingdom Metazoa; phylum Chordata; class Aves; order Passeriformes; family Corvidae; genus Aphelocoma; species Aphelocoma coerulescens. Next base: position 50,471 of record NW_027183631.1, on the reverse strand, counting down.
TGAGCTAGTTTTGGGATGAGGCAGGATGTCTGTCTGAGACTCCCGCTGGTCTTATCAGCGGTCTCCTATCTTTTCTTCCTGCTCTGCTATGCTGACCAAGCTAGATGCATTGCTCCTGACAAACGAATTCTTCTGCTCCCCATCCCCCTGATTCACTGGTCCCAGTGTATCCTGGTGTCCCATTCTCTCCCAGTTCATCCCATTCTGTCCCAGTCCTTTCCGGTCCCTTCCCGACAGCCACCGCCGTTTCCTGTATCTGTGTTCCCCTCCCCCCCCAAGGCTGCCCCCCCACCCCCCAAGATGCTGACGGGGATCGGGGGCTTCGTGTTGGCCTTCGTCTTCCTGGCGCTGGGGCTCGGCTTCTACCTGCACAAGCAGGTGATGGGAGGGGCCCGGGGGTCGCGTCCCCCCTCTCCTGGAGCTCTGTGCTCCCCCGGGGCCCCCCAGCCCGGTGTCACCCCCTTTGCTCTGCCCACAGAGCTCCTGAGCCGCCGGTGGCCGCAGCCCCTCCCCGTGGCCTCGGGCCCGGCCAGGACCCCCCGCTCCATCCCCGCGCTGATTTTGGGGGTCGTGTGTCCCCCCCAGCCCCGCTGTCACTCTGCCCCTGCCCGGCTGCTCCCAGTGTTTCCAGGAAGGCTTCCCAGTTCGCCCCGGTCCCGTTTATTGGGAAACAGTGGGAAGGGACTTTGGGGGATCCCGCGGGGGGACCGAGAGTGGAGGGGGCAGAACCGGCCCCAGGATGGATCGAGAATGGGGACCCCCGTGTGTCACCCCTGTGTCACCCCCCCCCCGGGGGGCCCTTGGGAGGCACCTGAACCCCAAATCGGCACCCAGCGAACCCCAAAGGCGCAGAGACCCCCCCCTAAGCCGCCCCACAGCCCCCAACGACCAACCAAAATCCCCCGCGAGTATCAGATAATCAGAGAAGGCGTTGAACAACCTTCAGCCAATCAGAGCGCGCGGCGCTGGTGACTCACCAGTTGCCAGGCAGACCCGCAGCGCTCAGCGCTCCCCACCCGGACCCCGCCTGCGCCCCCCCTCGCTCCCAGCGCCCCCCGCCAGGGGAATTTGAGGAGGGGGCGCGTGGGGGGCGCCCAGGCCGGGCCCAGAGCCCAGCGCTGCCCCAGCCCGACCTCTCCCGGCTCCATCCCGGCTCCATCCCGGCTCCTCCCGCGGGATGCGACCGCGCTGGGAAAACGGGGGGCCAAGGGTGGGCGCTGGGCCCGGGGGGAGCAGGAGAAAGGATGGGAGAGGAGGAGAAGGAGAAGGAGAAGGAGGCACCTTTTAATGATATTTTATTGAGTCTCATTTTTTAGAGACCGGGATCAATACTCCCCAGCCGTCAAGGCGAGTCCCTCAGGGCTGCGGGGCCCTGCTGCCGGCTCACCCCGTGCCAGCCCAGCGCCAGCGCTCAGCGGGGCTTTGGCTTCCCGTGCCCTTTCCCGTGTCCCCAGCCCAGCGTCACCACCCCCGTGTCCCTAGGTCGTGCCCCACCCCTGCCCCCCTCCCCCTTTGTCGAGACACGGAGGATGAGAATTTCCCCATCATCCACCCCAAGAGTTCCCCCGAGCCCATTTCCTCTCGTGCTTTCCCTTGGCAGCAGAGCCCCACCCCTCCTGGCTGCCCCCTCCTGTCAGGGACTTGGAGAGAGCCAGGTCCCCCCTGAGCCTCCTTTCCTCCAGGCTCAGCCCCCTCAGATCCCTCAGCTGCCCCTCAGAAGTCCTCCAGAGCCTTCCCCAGCTCCATTCCCATCTCTGGACGTGCTCCAGCCCCTCCATGTCTTTCTTGCACTTTGAAGCCCAATCGCTGCCCTGTCGCTGCAGGTGCCAAAACCCCAGGGAGACTCCTTGGAAATGGGGGTAGAGAGGAGCCCTTCAAAGGGAAACGTGTGCAAAACTGCTCCCAATGGCCGAGCGGGTTTGGTGTGGCTGCGGGAGGAAGAGATGCTCCGGGACTCCGCCTCGGCCCCGGAGCGGAGCGGCCCGTGCTGCCCCGGGGCGCGCGGGGCTCGGCCGTGGGGCGCGCGGGGGGGAACGGACACACGGGCACCGGACACACGGACACGCGGACAAACGCTCCCAGCGCTTCAGCGGCAGCAGCGGCAGCAGCGGCAGCAGCGGCAGCAGCGGCAGCAGCGGCAGCAGCGGCAGCAGCACAAAAGCAGCGAGTCCACGAACCCTCTCCGTCCCTTCTCCTGCTCCTCCTCTCCCTCTCCCAGTGTCTCGCACCCTCTCCCGCTCTCCCTTTCGTTCCCCAACCCCCCCTCCCGCGGCCTCCCTCTCCCCAGGCCCGGCCGGGCCATGCCCCCGGCCCGCCCCCGGCCCCGGGCGGGGCTGCCCCCTCCCCGCCCCCGGGCGTCCCGCCGCGGTCCCGCCTCCGCCCGGCTCTCGCCGTCCTGGCTGTGGCGCTGCTGGGCGGGCATCAGTGCCTGGCTCCTGGGCAGCATCGCCAGCCCCTGGCTCCGGCTGGCCCGACCCCTACCCCGGCCCCGGCCCCGGCCCCGGCCCCGGTCCCGGCCTCGGCTCCTCCCGGGGCCCGCCGGGGACACAGGCGGCGCGGCCGCTCCCGCCGCCTCCGCAGCGTCTTCCCCGCTCCGAGCTCCGCCGCTCTTGAGCGCGGCCGCCGGCCCCGAGCCGCCGGTGGCCCCTCCAAAAGAGCCCCCATGTGGGGATGGCCGGCCCGGGGCGGTTGAGCGGCGCTCGGGGGCCGTTCCTGGCCCCGGGCCGAGCGCTGACGGCCGCGTCTCGCGGGCACGGAAGGCGCAGCAGGGCCTGAAGGAGCGCTACCGGCTGGGTTCGCTGCTGGGGCGCGGCGGCTTCGGCAGCGTCTTCGCGGCCACGCGGCTCTCGGACGGCGCCCCGGTGAGTGGCGGGGCCGGCGGCGGGCGCAGGAGGCGGGGGGCAAAGGAGGAGGAGAAGGAGCATGGGGCTGGGCACGGCGGGCGGCGAGCTCAGCCCGCTGCTCCCCTTGCCTTGCAGGTGGCCATCAAACGGGTGCCGCGGAACCGCATCGGCCATTGGGGCGAGCTGGTGAGTGAGCGAGGGGCAGCGGGAGAAGCCGGGGCGCGACGGGCGGGGATGAGCCGAGGCCCGGCAGGGTGGAAGCCGCCAGAACACTTCGAGGGAGAGCGGCCGTGGGGCCAGCGGAGCGCGCAGAGCGTCCCCGGCTGGCTGAGGGCTTCCCGAGCCCCGGCACGGCATCAGCTCCGCTGACAGCACCGTGCTCCTCCCACAGCCCGACGGCACCCGAGCACCACTGGAGATCGTGCTGCTGGACAAGGTGTCCGCTGGCTTCCCTGGCATCGTCCAGCTCCACGAGTGGCTGGAGCTCCCCAACAACGTGGTGATGGTGCTGGAGCGCCCGGAGCGGTCTCAGGACCTCCTTCACTTCATTTGGGCACGGGGCTTCCTGTGCGAGGAGGTGGCGCGGCACCTGTTCCGCCAGGTGCTGGAGGCCGTGCGGCACTGCACCAGCTGCGGGGTCCTGCACCGGGACATCAAACCGGAGAACATCCTGGTTGACCTGGCAACCGGGCAGGCCAAACTCATCGACTTTGGCTGTGGCACCTACCTGCAAGCCGCAGCCTACACCAGCTTTGCAGGTGAGCCCACGCAGGGGGAGGCTCCTGGTAGCGGCATCTCACAGCCCAACATCTCACGGCCCAACATCTCACAGCCCAAAGCCAGCTGTGGCAGGGGGGATTCTCCCTTTTGCTGCCAGTCATGGCAGCCGGAGTCTTCAGCTGAGCTGCTTTTGAGCGGCGCTGGCTGAAGGGCTATTTTCCAGCCTTGCTGGCAGCCTTTCGCCAGCCACTCTGCCCAGGACTGGCGCTGGGGCTGGGGCAGCCAGCGTCACAGAAACACCCGTGGGTGGGAGTAGCAGAGAGGGGGGCCCAGAACCTGTGCTCCAGCCCGTTTGGTGTGCAGGCGAGACAGGGCTCGGACTGCTCTGCTGCCCGTGCTTGCCTTGGCTTAAGAATGGTTTCTGGGGCAGTGCAGGCAGGGAGGATGAAAGCGTGGTTTTTCCCCAGCACCAAGTGGGTTTTTCCTTTGCATGGAATGCTCGGGCCTTGCCAGGGCTTCCGCTGCCCTCTTGCGACACCAGCGGCTTCTTTTCCAACCCCCAGTTTGTACGCAAGTCCCAGGTGCTGGCAAGAGGGCAGCGGGTCACGCCGCGTGCCGCTGCTGCGGCCCCCGCATGCCCAGGGATGCTGGGGCGAGGCTCTGGGAGCAGGCAGCGTCCCCCTGAAGAACTCCACCTCTATTCCATAGGAACACCGTCCTACAGCCCCCCGGAATGGACCCTGTTAGGCTGGTACCACGGCGAGGCAGCGACCGTCTGGTCCCTGGGCATCGTGCTGCACCAGATGGTCTGCGGGGAGCACCCTTTCAGGAGGGGCTGGCACAGCACCTGGGGCCGGCTCTCGCTCCCACGACGGCTCTCTCCAGGTGGATCCTCGTCTCTGCAGCACGGGGGGAATAGCAGTGCTGGGAGACAGCAGCGGGCTCAGGAGCATCCCGCACTGGCAGCTGCTGAGCAGGTGGCAATGTCCTGCTCTCCTGCTCTCCAAAAGAAAGAATTGATGGCAAAGTTTAGGCACAGCCCTGAGCACACGCAGCACGGCCTGGCCATGGCAAGAGTGGGGCAAAGCGGACAGGAGCCTTCTGCAACTGACTGGCGCTTTCTGCTTTCTCTCCGCAGAGTGCCAGGATCTCATCCGACGGTGTTTAACCGTGCTCTCCTCGGAAAGGCCCTCATTAGAAGACCTGTCCTGTGATCCTTGGATGCAGGATATTCACATGCCATAGGAGAAGGGAGAGAGCCACGTGCACGCTTTGACCCAGGGAGCCGGTAAGTTCCAGCTGCACACGCGCCTTGGCAGGAAGCAGCAAAGAAAGGCAGAGATTTTGTCCTGCCTGAATCGCTGCGCAGGGCTCCTCAGCTGGGCACGCGCAGCCCTGCTGCTGGAGCTGAGCTGCTCTTCCCAGCACTGGTGGCCCCCATGCCAGCTGCTTTTGCTTGTTCTGCTTCAGCGACAGCCGGGGCCCTGGGCAGAGCACTGACAGCCTGCTCCAGCCCCAGGGAAGAAGGAGCCCCTGGGGAAGCTGTGGCAGGTGCGGCTGCTGCTGCTGGAGACATGGAGGGTGACATCAAGGATGACAAGCTCTTCCTCCACCTGGCAAGCTGAAGATGATGGACTTCAATTGTGGCACCTTCTCCAAAGCCAGGCTCCACAGCGAATTTGCAGATGAGTCCACACGCAGGGGGATGCTCCCAGATTTGTGCATTGCACAGCCTGGCCGGGAAGCAAAGGTTTCCCCCTTTGCTGGGGCGGATGCAACCAATTCTTCAGTCGGCTGCCAAGCTGCTTTTTGGCAGGGCTGGGGGGATGGGCTGGGCTGGTTTTGAACTGGGAGTCTGCTCCTGGCCCTGCCAACAGCCCCCAGCACCCACCGTGGCCCGCGCTGGGGCTGGGGCTGGGGCAGCCAGCCCGACACAAACAAAGCCCCATGGTGGGAGCAGAGGTTGGACACCAGAAGCTGTGCATGGGCTGCTTTGCTCTGCAGGCAAGGAAGGGCTTGGGCTGCTCCAGTGCCCTTGTTTGCTTTGGGCTCAGCATGACTTTTGGGGGCAGTGCAGGGGGAAGGCAGAAAGCGTGGGCTGCCCTGGCCCGTGGGTGGGGTTTTCCCTCGCATGGCAGGCTTGGACCTTCCTCAAGGCCCAGCAGGGAGAAGATTTTTTACCTTTTTCCTTGTTTTCCCTTTTTGTCTGTAATCTCTTTTCATTGATTTATGGTTTGTTTTTCCAAAGGAAGCATTCTAGGTGCTGTCTGGTCCGGATGGCAAAGTGCTTGGGAGCAGCTGTGGCATGGATGGGACATGCCCTTGGAGAAGGGCTGAGGACACCGTTTGGGAGCAGCTTTTCTTCTGGCGGCGGGAGGCGTGAGGTGGGTGCCCGTCCTCTTGGCACGGCTGGGATAAGGGCTTTTGGGAGACGGCAGCGAGCACAGCGGCATCCTGCTCTGGGCAGCTGCTGAGGAGGTGGCTGTGCCACGGCCGGCTGCAGGCTGGGCACGTGTCCTGCCCTCCTGCTCTCCTGCCAGAGGCAGCAATGCTGGGCAGCTTTGGGCAGCGCCCTGAGCGCGGCCAGCACGGCCTGGGCACCGCGGGCGGCTGGGACAAGGGGGACGGGAGCCTTCAGCTGACGGGTGCTTTCTGCTTTCTCTCCTTGCAGCCGGGCTCTGTGGATGCTGAGGCTGCTCTGGGCTCCACCAAGGCTCTGCTGCGGCTCAGCCCCGGGGCCACGAGAAGCCAAAGAAGAAACGCCGTGACCTGCAGCAGAGACGTGCTTGAGTAGCTCGGCAGTGCAGCTCAAGTTTGCAGAGTGTGCACCTCCGGGGGAAAATATGACACCCCCCCAATAACAAACTTGTTCAGTAACTTCTGAAATGAAATCAGTCTGGGATGACCCCCAATGCCATTTTTCAGCTTGCTCAAGCTGAAGCCCAGCCCTTCTCTGAACAGTTCTCTCCCCCACCTGCCTTTTGCTCCACAAGTGCTCCCTCTTTCCCCCAGTGAGTTCCCAGCTCACCGCAGTCCCCATTGCACTGTAGCCTTCCTTGATGGCCCTGGCCATGAGGAAGAATGAGCCCCAGGTTTAGGGACTCGTGTTGTCACTGGCTGAAGAACAGCAATGTCTCAAAGGTCTGGTGAGATTTGGGGGTCATTCAGAGCTGCTCTCCAGGCCTCAGCTCTGCTCACTGCTGGCTTCCCACTTCCTTTTCCTCATTCTTCACAAAGCAGGATGAGCTCTGTGAATGCCCTTGACCCTCGCCACCCTTCCCAGCCCAGCCACCCAGCCCAGTTAGGCTTAAGCTGGAGCTTCTCTGTCTCCTCTGGCACCCCAGTGCAGTCCCCTCTGTGGGGAGCAGCAGCCCCAGAGCACAGCACACAACAGTGCAGGCCACAGCCGGAGCAGCTCCCTGCAGCCATGGCTTGGCTCTTTGTGGCAACCAAATGCTCCCTGTTTGCAGCTGTCCCTGGAGGATGGCCCCAGGGCAGAGCCCAGCCGGGCTCCCAGTGCATCCCCTGGAGCCTGGGGCAGACAGCGCTCGCAGAGCTGAGGTTCATGGTGAGCACCCAGAGCTGTGGCTCGCAGTCGGTGTTTGCAAGCGTTGTGATCTCATCTCCTGCAACCTGTGGGGAAAACGAGCTGTGCGGCCAGGCCAGCACCGCCCCTCTTGGCAGGGACGAGGCTGAAGGCCTTTCCTGTTACCGAGGAGGCGGCATTAAGCCTTAGCGGGGCCTGGCACCTGTGGAGCCGGATCTCGCCCGCTGTCCGGGACTCGCTGCCCACCAACCGCCCCCACCCGCCGCGCTCCCTTCTGCAGGGACAGAAGGCTCTGGCTGTACCAGGCTTTCCATCACGTCTGTGTACCCATAGCTGTGGAACGCACATGGAGAGGGAAAGTGTCAGTCACGGTGCTTGCACACTCCTTCCTTTCCATACAGGACACATTCCTGCGCACCCCCTGTCAGGGTCTATTCAAAGGAGAGGCATGGATAGAGATTTCCCACAGAGCTCTGACTCTGGCGGAACTCACCTTGTCAGCCAGCAGCCAGGGCATTTTTTTCCCAGCTCTGTGTCAGTCGGTGCCCAAGAGCTGAAGGGAGCAGCATTTAGAAGCAGTTTCCAGATTTCTAGGCAGGCAGTGGAGCTGACAAGCATCCGTGCAACTCGCCGTGTTCATCAGGAGGGGCTGCTGCTTCTTTGGGAATACGGCACAATGGAGACACGAGACTTGGAAAAATCCCAGCTCTCTGTGGATTTGCGCAGGAGGAGGAGCAGCAGAAACACTTTGTGTCTGCTTGTGGGGACACAAGGTCCAAGGAGCGGGGCTGGCAGAGGGTGACCTGGGCCGCTGGCAGCTCAAGTCCCGTGTGTTGGGTCTGCCTGAGGGAAAGTTCATGGGCCTTCCAGGGCTGTGCTTTGCATTGGTAGCTGGACGGGTGCTGATAATAGAGCGGTGTTCTGGCTACTGCCCAGCAGCGCTGTCCCTCTGCCATTCCTTCCCCCATCAGAGGGGATGGGAGTGGGCAGGATCCTGGCAGGGGACACAGCCAGACCAGCGGACCCAAATCAGCCAAGGGGATGTTCCAACCATATGACTCCAGCTCAGATGTATAAAGCAAAGGGAGAGAGGAGGAAGGGCACCTTTTCCCCCAGAAGCTGAAGTTTCCCTGAGGGTTCCAGTTCCAAACTGTTGACCCTTTTTGGAGGCATAAGATTGTCACCTCATAGTCTTCCAGTCACCCTCGAGTTGTAGAATTTTAGAGCAGTCAAATCAATCAAGTTCACATTTTCTAGATATTGCTGTGTCATTTTCTTGATATCCACGTGAGAGGGGACACAGTGATGGATGGGTTTGCATGGGAGCTCCAGAGCCCCGGAATGGAGAGCCTGAGTGTCCCAGCAGGATTTGCAGGAGTGTGGGGCAGCTGGAAAGAAGATCGTGGGCAATATTCTCCTGCCTCCATCTTCCAAGGCAACTTTGATTCAGTCCCTGTCTGCACCATGCCATGGGGCCTCCAGAGGCCCAGGGAGGTGTCTGGGTGGCCCCAGAAGGCACTTGCAGAACCCTGGGGCACCAGGGAAGGGGTAGGAGCATCCCTGTGGTGCTGGGAGAGACACGCAGAGGGGGCCACCCCTGGTGCCCAGGCAAGAGCTGCATTCAGGCAGCCAAATTCATGCAGGGTCTGCCCGGGCGCTGCCAAGGACCTGTCCAGTGAGCTCCTGTCCTCTTTCACCTCTTTGTATTTTCTCTGTATTTCTTTGTATTTATCCTTATTATTATCTTTGTATTTGTTGACCCTCAAAATGCCATTAGAAATCATTTTCCCTCAAAATAAATACTGACTTATTTTAGTGTGCTGCTTTGGACAAATTTGCAGGAAAATATCCTCTGACAGAAGGCAGGTTACAACCAGCCCTCTCCCACCAGGTCTGGGAAAAAAATATTTTCCTCTGAGGAAAGTGAAAGAGAACCTATTTATTTAACAAACACACAGGAAAAGGATAATAATGCTGAATACTAAAACCTCTCGCTGTGGAGAGAAACCTGGGAAGATTTCAGAGTCCTTCTGTAGGTGTGCTCTCTCTCCTCCTCCTTGGAGCTGGGTTGGTGTCCTCCAGGGCCTCGGTGGAAAATTCTCCCGGTGTGTTCTGATGTTGAAACAGTCCAGAAGTGAAGAAGGGAAAAAGCCCAAGTCCCAGGAAAACAAACTTCAACTCTCCATCTCCCTCTGGAGAAAAGGAGCCGAAAGCGGACTGGAAAGCAAGCAGGGCGCTCCCTCCGCTCTTCTCGCTGCTGCAGCAGAACACAGAGGCGTGTGTGTCTGTGTCCTTGAACAACTGCTTTGAAAAGTTTGCTCGGTTTTTTCTCTCTCCCCCGTCGGGCTCAGTTTAAAGGCACAGAAAGGCACAGGATTGATTTCTGGGCAGAGAGCAGCGATAGGGGATACACATCATAAACTCACCCCCAGACAGGAATGTACAGAGTTGGAGAGCTCTACAGTCCTGTGTCTTTAGTTCCAAGGGTATGGAAGTGTCGATGGGTCCTTTGGTAATCGCACAGTTCTGTATCGGTTCCCGCCATGTGGAGCCATTTTTATACAGAAGTCAGTGTATTCACACAGCACAGATTGTTGTGTTTTCCTGTGTATCAATTTCTGTGTAAACCTGCATCCCGTTGTACAGTTTTATCGATGTATGAATTTCTGTGTAAAGCTGCGTGGCCTTGTAGAGTTTGGTTCAGGCTCTGTGGGTGTTGAGAGAGTTCGATGGATGTTTGGCTTTCTCTCCAGATGTGTATCTGTACAGGTATCACCGTGTGACCCATCAGACATTTAACTGTGTGAACCAAAAGGGATCTTTGTATCTTTCCATATGGAGAGCAGAGATGGAACAATCTGCAGGAAGCTTGTAACAGAATGTTGGGGTTTGGGGAGTTCTCCTGGGGTTTTCTTCTGTTAAAGGAATTTTCCCCATCCATGTTGCCACGGGGACAAATTACTGGGTGCTTAAGAAAAACAGAAAACCTGGCCATAGGGGTGGGGTGCATCTTGCTACTCTTTTTTTCACCTGGCTGTGTGGGCAGTCAGTCCCTGGCGTTTTGGATGACGGAGAGAGAGGCTGCTTCTTCGGCTGCTTTCCTTCTACCGGAGAGACCCCGGGATTCCCAAGCCCGCCTTCCCTGCCCCGCTGGGAGCCAGGCTGCGGCCGCCCTGCCGCTGCCATTGCTTCAAGCCTTCGCTGCTCTGTAGCCCGGCTCTCCCTGCCTGCCGAGACCTCCGGGGGTTCCCACCGCAGCTCCGGAACTTTGATACATCTTGTCTGCCATGCAGGATTTGTGCTCATCCCTGCTGTTCCAGCCTGCCGTTCCAGCCTGCCATTCCAGCCTGCTGTTCCCGAGGGTCCGGCTGGACATCGGGATCGGCTGCCCAGGGGGTTTTTGAAATCTTTGTTCCATCCCTTCCCGGGATCCCAGGCCGTCAGTGCCGCGTGCTCCCCGAGCTCGCTCCGGAGCGCCCCCTGCAGCCGTGGGGGAACCATCGCACCTGCCCTGCTCACCAGGAGCCGCCAGCGCCACTGCTGGCTGAGAGCAGAACTGCACCCAAGGGGAAACGGCCTGACAGCCAAGAAGGCTGGGACTGGGTTTGTGATTGTTTGCTGTTACTGCCATAGCTATTGCTGTTTGTTTGACTGGTTATACACATATAGATATATATTAGTAAAGAACTGTTATTCCTGTTCCTCATATCTTTGCCTATAAAGCTCCTTAATTTCAGAATTATAATAATTCAGAGGGAAGGGGGTTGCAATTTTTTTTCCTTCCATTTCAGGAGAGACTCCTGCCTTCCTTGGCAGACACCTGTCTTTCAAACCAAGACACTGGGAGCAACTGGGACCACAGTGGGGGCAAATGCTATCATACAGGGAGTGACTGGGTTCATACTGGAAGTGACTGGAGCCACATTGGACTCTTACTGAGAGTGAAAGCAACCATACTGGGTGTGACTGGGAGCCACTGGGACCACGCTGTGTGTGAGAAATGAGACAACTCTTAGTTAAAAATTAAAATAATTTATTAAAAATGGAAAAATTGAAAAATTACAAAAATTAGCAAAATATAAAAATTTGGGATCCTATGGCTCGATAGATGGTATGCCCCAGGAGCGCAGGGATTTTAGATCTTCTGGCTGAAACAGCACTAGAGCTCAGGTAGAGAAAAAGGACTTACAGTGCTAGGCTGGCTTTTGGCTGGTCCAAAAGCAAAAAAATATTTCTAAAGGCTCCTTAATAGGAGTAGGCTTTCCCACCACTATTTTTTTGTTTGTTTGTTTGTTTTAATAAATTGCATGCACTAATTCCCATCCATTTGCTGCAAATGATCCCCCAGGAAAGCTTCCACAAAGGGCCCCATAGCTGTGGCGGTTCTCTTCTAAAGCAGCCCAGGAACAGCTCCTGGGTTCAGGAGCAAAGCCTAAGCGGTTAGGAGCTTGCACTTCATTGCCAAGGGAATTGCTCTCTTGGCACACCGTCAAGGGTCACAGCAGAGAGCCAAGGCCTCTAATGGCAGGATTTGGAGCAAGAAAGTGCTTTCCCTCACTCCTGGGCAAGTTTTAGAAGTACTTGTGAGGCTCCCTGCCAGCCTGCAATTTGCAGGTTGTCTCGGCTGAAGCAGCAAGCTGAGGAAATGACAGTGTCCAATGCCACGCGCTCTCCCGTGGAGGGAACGCAACCCCTGCAGGTTACGTTGCAAATACTCTCCAGCCGCCAGCGAGTGCAGACACCCCCTTTTTAGCTGATGCTGTTGGCAGGAGCTTTAGCAAAGGAGCGGCACCTTAATGGCACTTTTGCTCCCAAATCTGCTTCATCACTACAAACGAGCATCAAGAGCAAAGTGAAGCAAAAGCCGTGTGATGGCTACCCCCAGGATAAACCTTTACTTACGAGTCAGGTGGGTCAGGAAGTAGCCGGAATACGCCACAGAAAAAACCGTGCAAACCGCGGCACAGACTTGCCCGATCATTCTAGCAGTGCTGTGCGGGTTTGCACACTGAATGCCACCCAGGGGAAAAACCAAGACTCCTCTCGGGGTGCAGGCCGTCTGCTGAGAACGCCTCAGTCACGAGGGTCCTCCTGCAGCGAGCGAGCCAAAGAGCTGCTCTGGACAAGGAGGCCTCGCGCGCGCCGGGACAACGTCGCGCTGACAGCACTGTGATGCGGCCCGGCTCCCTTGACGTCACAATAGCAGCCGCTCTGGCTCTGTTGGCGTAGTTACGCCCGGCAACCGAAATCTTCTGTACAGCTGACGCAAAAGAAAAGCCTGGGAAGATCTCCTCAGTCATAAAGCAGGAGAAAAAATCCTTACCGTCCATAAGCCAGTGCTCAAGGCATCCCGGGGTAACTCCGAAAATGCACCGATCCAGCAGGCCCCCAAGAAATCCAAGCAAACGTGGCTTTTCCTCCCCAAGGCTTTGACTAAAAGCAAGTGTGCTTGTTCCTGCTGGCATCTTTGTTGCTTCTGAAAGCCCTAACTGCTTTGATGACATTTAGGGGACAAAAGAAGCCAAGGAAATCAGTTTCCAGGAGTACTGCAGTGCGCAGTTGCTTCTTGAGCACGTAGGTGCATGCTGACCTTTGCTCGGACTCACTTTGGAGCCTGACCTCCCTTTCTGGCAGGGAGGTGTTGGCTTGTCTCCTGACACAAAGCTCCTCTCTTCCTGCTTGCTCTTTCTTTGGCACCTTAACGTCGGACAACATGCAGAAGAGCTGCGCGCTGATTCTCGGGCTGCCACAGTTTTGTTGTGTTGCAGCTCTGGCAGCAGCCTGCGGCTACCGCTCTGCGGTGGCCTGCAGGTGCCGAGCCCAAAGAAGGCCCGTTTCAAGCAGTCAAAAGCTGCAGCCTCACAGATGTTTGCCCAGGCTCCATGCTCCCTGTAAGATTCCTTGCAGACATTTGGATAGCCACATCCCAAAGAAAATGAGATGCAGTCATTCCCTTCTCTGTCAAAAGCTCCAGTTAAAGGCAGGAGCCAGCTTGAAAGAGGAGAGCAAGTACTGAGTGGGAGAGGGAAACGAGTGCATGCAACTCCTCTGGAAACCAACTCTGCTTGCCCATGCACGAATGACTCCGGGCTTAGCTCTCTTTTCTGGTGACTCAGCACAGACACGTCCTGTCTGCTGGGGGACAACTGCTGCAGTGTCTTTGAGGAGCTTCACACTGGGCTCTTCACACGTCGGATGCTGCGGGTGCCATTTGAAAATCGATGCAATGGCTGAAAGGCCCAGCTGCACCTTGAAATTCTGTTGCTGAAAAACTGCAGTAATTTACCAGGGTAATTCCCCCAATTTGAAAGCGTCTCGTTTTCCCCATCTCCTAGAGAGCTAACGTCAACCAGCCAGTTATAGAGCTTACAGAAGGAAGAATGAGGCCTTAGCAGGGAAAGCCGAGCGTAGGCCCTCGGACTCCCTTGAGCAGAGCGCGTTAGTGCCCCAAAAGGACCAGAGAGGGAAGCGTTTGGGGGACGTGCCATTTCAGCCCTCCTTGGCTCTTGGATGCCACGTGACCGCCAGGAAAGGGGAACAAGCTGGGCCTGCTCCCTCCTCCTGCCCCTCCCTGAGGGGCGGCTGGCGCTGGGGGATGCCAGGGCACGGGGGGCGGGTGGGGGGGCAACATCTCTGCAGGGCGGGCGGAGCGGGAGCGGCCACGGGGCGCGTGGGGCGGGGCAGGGCCCCTCTGTGAGGGGGGAGAGCCTTGGGCCGCTGGGAAGCAGCGCAAAGCCATGAACAGGACAGCCCGTCCAGAGCGCACGGCTTCGAAGGCGCTGTCCAGCTTAGGCCCAGTGTGGCAAGGAAGGGAATCTTCCAGGGTTCTGAAGGTTTTACAGCCTTTTATTGCCAGTCCTGCTGAAACCAAGGGCTGAAACCAAGGGTCTTCCAGCTACTTCTTCATCTTCATCTTCATCTTCATCTTCATCTTCATCTTCATCTTCATCATTCTGTCCTCCTGGTGACCTGTTCAGGCTGACAGCTCATGCCTGGTCCAGTTCTGCTGAGTCCCAGCTTTTTCTTTCATAGCTTAATCATCAGGATGACGATTGGTCCATTTCTAGCTCCAGGATAGTTCTCAGCTTCCCTACATCAGCAATACTCTACTCTTAGCTAAACAATGCTCCTTTAATGAAACTTTCTGGGGACTGGAGTCCTAACGAAAACCAGCTAAGCTAAGAAAATCTCAAAACCATAAACTTCCTAACTATGGAACAGCTAAATTATAAAACTCAGGGGATGGCCGAATCTTCTCTTAAATACGGTACATCCCCTCTTCACTCCTCTGGGCTGGCGGGGCACCAAGGCCTCCTCAGGCGCAAGCGTCTCCTCTCCAATCTTCCTGCACTTGCTTGGCTGAGATGATCAGAGCAGCCAGGCTGGAGGCAGGATCGCCTGAGGTCACAAATGGATGCTGCCCAAAGGAAAAACACAACCAAAAGGAACCATGACTTCCCAAGATCACGTCCAACAGGCTCAAGCAGGGCTCCTCTGCTACCAGGAAGACGCGCAAAGAGGACCGAGGGCACCATCTGCCCCTCCGCCTTCCGCTCCCGGACCTGTCTCGCCCAGGCCCACGTGGCCCACAGTCCTCTTCGGCCCTTCATGCAGGTGTCCACAGCTCGCAGGGCTTTTTGCCGCTTTGCTTTTTCTTACCTTCAGGAGTTCCTGGGCAGACCAGCGCCTGTCCTCGTCTGTCTGCAGGCAGCAGCGGAGAAAGTCGCGCAGGAGAGCCGAGTGGTGCCTGGGGTTTTGCAGTTTTGGGGCCCCGTTCCTTTCTATCAGTTCAAAAACCTACCAAAAAGGGAAGCGGACACTCTACCTGCTCCTTTCCTAGCCACAACAGCTCTCTCTGCACAGAGCCACACTTTGAAGCTGCACCTTACCCTGAGACGGGGTTCCCTCTGGTAAGGAGCTTCCCCTTCCACCATTTCCAGCCCCACGATCCCCAGTGACCAGATGTCCACTTTGGGGCCGTAGGCTTCTCCTCTCACGACTTCTGGCGCCATCCAGCTGGGAGTGCCGACGCTGGAGCTGCACTTGTCGTGCTCAGGGGTGAGCTGAGCACAGAGGCCAAAGTCAGCTGCGGAGAAAAACAAACCCTGTCAAAGCCAGCTACAACTGGCAAACCCAGCCAAAGAATTGCCCGCTCAAAGCCTGACAAGGCCACGGTGAATCTAGCTGGAAAAGCAGCAGTGCTCTGCTTCCGCGGGGCTGTAGCCAGGGAAACAAGGCATTGGCCTCTTCAAAAACGCCCTCAGGTTTGGCGCACTGGCCAAGCAGTGCTTCTGGAGAACTGGCAGTTACCCCAGAGCAGCCCCAGAGCGCATCCCGGGAACGCTGCGCCGGACCAAGGATACCCACCCAGTTTGACAGATCCGTCCGTGCTCACAAGAATGTTGCAGCTTTTGACGTCTCTGTGGATGACTCGGCGGGAATGAAGGAAATGCAGTCCTTGCAGGCACTGAGAGAGAGAGGAGAAAGGGAAGGGTGAAGGTTCAGGACCTGATTTCATCCCGCAAGAAAGGAACGGGCTGGACGAGAGTGACAGCTTTCTCAGGGAATTGGGAGCCAGGGCGCAGCATCCTAGTGCTGTCAAGAGGAAGAGCTTGCTGCTTCAACACTCTTACGCGTGTTCTATCTTTCCAAGCAAAGGCACATCTGAGCTTCCAAAAGCCCCTCCTCCCTTCGGTACGTAGCGCGTGCCCTTTGGCTGGGGGGCGGCATGGCAAAGATTTTCTTGGTAGCCTTGTGGCAGCAGAGGAGGAAGCAGCACGTTAGACCTGTTCCAGAATCCAACGCCATCTGGGCTGCAATGCTATCCTTTGAAGCTGAGGACATCTCCTTTGCCCTTAGCTTGAAATTCTGCCACCAGCGTTCAGGCTTGGAGCGGCAAGGAATGCAGGACACACAGACAGGCTCCAGGCAAACGTTGAGAGGCAAAGCTGGCAAGAGGAAACAAGTGCGACACAGCGAGCGAGCCAGCGAGCCAGCGAGCACGAGCGCCCCAGCACAACGGCAGCACGTAAGAGTGCGAGAACGGAGCCTAGGAAGTGCGGGGACACTGGCAGGCAGTTGGCTTCAGATGTTCTTTCTTCTGCGTGTCGTGACAGCAACAGCAAAGCAAGGCCGTGAGCAAGAAATCTCTGCTGTTCTTAACCACCAGTTGACAAGGGCCAACAGGCCAGGGGAAGCACAAGCGGCATCCCTCACCTCCCGACAGACAGCGCCTATCTGTCCTTCCTCGAGGTACACTGCCCCGACTACATCATACAACGTGCCGCCGTCCATGAACTCCATCGCCAGCCAGAGCTCTCCATCGACCAGGTAGCTGAAAGAAGAAAAGCCCGGCATGGAGAGAGAGGACCTGGGCACAGCCCAGTCACCCGAGGGGCTGACCCAGCTTTCTGGAAGTGCTCTCCAAGCTGCATTTGCCAGAGGAGATTCTTGCAGACCAAGTGCAACCTCCTCCCACGCACTGGAGGAGAGAAATCCTAAACAGCTCCATTTTCTGCCAGTGACCAAAGGGGTTTGCCACTTTGGGCTTGCAGTATCCTAAAGGAACACTGACATGAGAATAGCCCCACCTGTCTAAGTAGGACACAATATTGGGGTTCCTACTGTCCCTCATGGCCACGATTTCATTGACAGCCAGCTCCTCGGACATCTCCTCTTGAAGAGCCATTTTCTTGATGGCCACCTAAAAGGACATTGAGAGACCGTTGACTTGAGAAGCCGCTCGTCGCACGAGATCCCCAGGAACACGCAGCGAGTGCTTGTGCAATGACGCAGCCCAGCTGTGCCAAAGGGCAGAGCTTAGGAGAAGGACCGAAGCCCGTCCCAAATGCCGTCTGCAGGCTGCTGAGCCTAGGCTGTGCTTCAGAGGAGCAGCCTCTGCCGCAGAGATGGAGCGGCCACCCAAAGCTCCAGCCAAGGCTCGCAGCCGCGGCGAAAGCGCTCCAGAGCTGCAAAATCTGCTGGGGGCATTGACACTTTACCTGTTGTCCTGTGCTGGCGTCGAGGGCTTTATAAACAGCTCCAAAACCCCTAGAAAGAAAACGGCAGCAGAAAAAGCCCTTTAGTCCCTGGCGGTGAAAGCCAGCCTAGGCGGGAGATCTCCCCAGGCTGCCTGGAGCATTTGGAAAACGCCTGGCTGCAGCGCCTCCCCCGCCAATAGCACAAGAGCCCAGCAGCCCTCTGCCACGCAGGGTGTCCAGGAGAAAACTGAGGCCCAGTGTGAACACCAAGGGCTGCTACAAATCTCCAAGGCACACGCCCGATTGCTTCCGTTCCCAGCCTAAGGGGGACCCTTTGGAAAAACTGGAGAAGAACTTGGAAAACTCTGCCTTTGAGAAGTGTTATCTGCCAGCTCTCGGGTGACAAGGTGCTCTGGTAGGCCGGCAGGGGCGGGACATCTTCCAGGCCCTGCTCCTTGCTGCAAGCAAGGCAGACCTTGCCAGCACCAGGTTGTCTTTGATGATGCCTTCTGACTGCTCTGACTGAGCAGTCCTGAGAGGTGGCAGGAAGGTAAAGCCGGAGTCTGACCGTGTTCGCAGCTTGCCTGACTTCACGCTTGACGCTGCACCGGCCAAATGACCGGGCCCGTGGTTTTGCGTAAGGAGCAGGCGTCAGACTTACCCTCGTCCGAGTTCTTCAAACGCCGAGTATTTCCTCCTCGGCTCGCCCAGACTCACAATGCTCCCTGAAAGACAAAAGCAGTGCAAGGTGCTCACTTTCAAAGGGAGATGCCGCTCCCCAGACGATCCAAGATGCAGCCCCACTGTCGGGAGCTCTGTGCCCATTGCAGTCACTTGGCTTCCAGCCGCTGAGAACAGCGAGCGGGAGGGCCATCTTCTCCGCCTTTCAGCAGCTGGCCTTTCCAAGAAGGACTTCACGGCTCTCAAGCACAGCAGCTCATGTGATAAGCCAGAACGAAGGGCCTTTAGGAACTGGGCCCTCCGAGTTAAGGAAGGGCCTCCGCGGCCTCTGCAGTGGCACCTGCCGTCACCGGCAGGGCCACTTAGGAGAACAGTGTGCAGCAGTGAGAGGAGGAGCGAGAACAGTCGTAAAAAGGGCAGCCAGAGAAGAGCTGGGGCCCGAGAGCTCCCTGGGGCCCAGTCACCCGCTAGGTGCCAGCCTTCTGCTCAACAGAAACAATCTCTGCTTTTGTCTTTGGCACAGAGGGCAGCCCAGGAAAAGTCAAGCCAGTGCCAGCTGCCCTCAGAGGCAGCGGGAACACGCCGAGCGCTCTCTTGCTGCCTCAAAGCACAGCAACAGGTTCTTGGAGGGAGGCCTAAATGCCTCTGTGACACTAAAGCGAGGAGGAACTTCAGAGACCCGCAGAAAACACACCGCTCTGGCAGACCAGAAATACACCAGACGTACTCAGTCTCTTCAGGCTCTGCTCCTCTCTCATCTCCGGCTGCTGGGCTGGGCTGCTGGACGAAGTGCTGGCACGTGGGGGAGTGCTGGCTGCTGCAGAGCGCGCCGGTGAAGCGGCACGTTGGACGGCAGAGCGCGCGTCAAGAGAGAGCTGGGACAAGAAAGGATTGCCCGTCAGAAAGGCGGCTGGCACAGATGCCCTGCAGAGCACACGGCAAAAGGAAGGCTGTCAGCCACCGCCAGGCCTCTTTGGCTGGGGGGGTTTTGCATGTCCCCTTCTCAAAGGCAACGGGCAAAGCCCAAAGGCTGCTGTGATACAGCAGCACATGGCCAGGTTCATGCTACATTTTATCGATTTTCTGCAAGACCACTGCAACAAGGTATTGACGAGCTTGCAAAGATCCAGCAAGAGGTGGGAGCAGGGCCCCAGAGCCTTGTTGCTTTCCTCCTGCTGTGTTCCCCTGGGCAATGAAGTCACCCTCGAGTGGGCATGGTAGCATCTGACCAGAAGGCCAGTCTGCTCTACGTTGTGCCTGAAGCTAATTGGTCCCTCCCAGGGGCCAGTGTCTCCTAAGTATCCTGCAAGGCTCTCAACTGAGTCTTTGGACCGTCTCTGTCCACTGACCACGGGGAGCCTGCACGGACACCGTGCACCGAGGGGCTCACTTCTACGCTGGCAACAATTGAAAGGCACAATGCTGCCTCTCGTCTGATCCCAAAGACATTCTCAGGCCCTCTCAGCGTCCCAGCAAAATGGCGCTCAAATGGGAAAGTTCAGAAGCCATTTGCCAGGGGTGCCTGGCCTGGCTGAAGCAGCACTACGTCATGGCAGGCACACAGCCCCCAGCATCTTCAGGCACGAGCGGCAAGGGCTGGCTCGTCAGAAACTTGAAGCTCGGCCCTCCACCAAAGGCAGTGCCAACCACAGGCGCCACTTACTGGCTCTGCACGTTCAGGCCGTGGATGGACACCAGCTGGAGGCTTCTTGTCATTTGGCTCCTCTTCCGCATCTTCCTCAGCAAGAGAGGGAGCCAGAGGAGCTGCTGACCCTGCTGGTGAGCCCTGCAGACAGACAGCAGTGAGAGGGACAGGGAGCAGCCAGTCCTTTAGGAGCTGCTTTCTTGTCAGCTCCGTAAGCTGCTTTCTTTTCACCCAGACTAAGGGGAAATCAGAAACTTTGATCAAAGTGGGATTCTGAGTCGTGAAATTCACCCTCTTAAGGTGGGCAAATTAGGTGGTGCTCCGTCTTGCTGTGCATTTGATCCTCCACCCTGGCTAGAATCAGCAAGACACCTTTGGCCTGCCACACTTGCCTTTCATCTCTTGAAAGGCTCTTCAATGGAAAATTAGGAAAGAGCCAGTGCTCCCTTTGCTGCTGCTGATGCCAACACCGACTTGGCCTTTCTTTCCGCCTCCCAGGCTGGCACTCTACACTCTACCACAACAGGCCAAGCTCACAGCTTGCCGCACAATTCTTACATGCCAGCAAGGTCAGAGGTTCCTTTGCCACTCACCAAAGGACGGGCTTGTCTCCATCCGCGTGTGAGGTGACCTGCAGAGAGCAAGGCAAAAGGAACCAGATGCCGTTAGAAAAGTGCCTGTGCTGGGGAGTCCCACAGGACAAGTCAGTCCCAACAGAGAGCATTTTCCTTTCCCAACATCCCTCCAGGAGCAACACAAGATTTTCCCACTGCAAGCAAGAGAACAACAAGGACACTATACTAGGCTCTCTCTACTTTTGTCGCTGAAGAAACAGAAACACGATCACAGAAATGCCAAGTGGCCTTTAAGTCAGAGCTTCTGTTCTGCCCAACAGCTCAAGCAGCTTTTTCCTCTTCTCTTTTCTGCAACCTTTCTTTTCTGGTTTTTTGTTGTTGTTGTTGTTGTTGGGTTGTTTTTAATTTGGTTTTTGTTTGTTTGTTTGTTTTTTAAATAAATTGCATGCACTAATTCCCATCCATTTGCTGCAAATGATCCCCCAGGAAAGCTTCCACAAAGGGCCCCATAGCTGTGGCGGTTCTCTTCTAAAGCAGCCCAGGAACAGCTCCTGGGTTCAGGAGCAAAGCCTAAGCGGTTAGGAGCTTGCACTTCATTGCCAAGGGAATTGCTCTCTTGGCACACTGTCAAGGGTCATAGCAGAGAGCCAAGGCCTCTAATGGCAGGATTTGGAGCAAGAAAGTGCTTTCCCTCACTCCTGGGCAAGTTTTAGAAGTACTTGTGAGGCTCCCTGCCAGCCTGCAATTTGCAGGTTGTCTCGGCTGAAGCAGCAAGCTGAGGAAATGACAGTGTCCAATGCCACGCGCTCTCCCGTGGAGGGAACGCAACCCCTGCAGGTTACGTTGCAAATACTCTCCAGCCGCCAGCGAGTGCAGACACCCCCTTTTTAGCTGATGCTGTTGGCAGGAGCTTTAGCAAAGGAGCGGCACCTTAATGGCACTTTTGCTCCCAAATCTGCTTCATCACTACAAACGAGCATCAAGAGCAAAGTGAAGCAAAAGCCGTGTGATGGCTACCCCCAGGATAAACCTTTACTTACGAGTCAGGTGGGTCAGGAAGTAGCCGGAATACGCCACAGAAAAAACCGTGCAAACCGCGGCACAGACTTGCCCGATCATTCTAGCAGTGCTGTGCGGGTTTGCACACTGAATGCCACCCGGGGGAAAAACCAAGACTCCTCTCGGGGTGCAGGCCGTCTGCTGAGAACGCCTCAGTCACGAGGGTCCTCCTGCAGCGAGCGAGCCAAAGAGCTGCTCTGGACAAGGAGGCCTCGCGCGCGCCGGGACAACGTCGCGCTGACAGCACTGTGATGCGGCCCGGCTCCCTTGACGTCACAATAGCAGCCGCTCTGGCTCTGTTGGCGTAGTTACGCCCGGCAACCGAAATCTTCTGTACAGCTGACGCAAAAGAAAAGCCTGGGAAGATCTCCTCAGTCATAAAGCAGGAGAAAAAATCCTTACCGTCCATAAGCCAGTGCTCAAGGCATCCCGGGGTAACTCCGAAAATGCACCGATCCAGCAGGCCCCCAAGAAATCCAAGCAAACGTGGCTTTTCCTCCCCAAGGCTTTGACTAAAAGCAAGTGTGCTTGTTCCTGCTGGCATCTTTGTTGCTTCTGAAAGCCCTAACTGCTTTGATGACATTTAGGGGACAAAAGAAGCCAAGGAAATCAGTTTCCAGGAGTACTGCAGTGCGCAGTTGCCTCTTGAGCACGTAGGTGCATGCTGACCTTTGCTTGGACTCACTTTGGAGCCTGACCTCCCTTTCTGGCAGGGAGGTGTTGGCTTGTCTCCTGACACAAAGCTCCTCTCTTCCTGCTTGCTCTTTCTTTGGCACCTTAACGTCGGACAACATGCAGAAGAGCTGCGCGCTGATTCTCGGGCTGCCACAGTTTTGTTGTGTTGCAGCTCTGGCAGCAGCCTGCGGCTACCGCTCTGCGGTGGCCTGCAGGTGCCGAGCCCAAAGAAGGCCCGTTTCAAGCAGTCAAAAGCTGCAGCCTCACAGATGTTTGCCCAGGCTCCATGCTCCCTGTAAGATTCCTTGCAGACATTTGGATAGCCACATCCCAAAGAAAATGAGATGCAGTCATTCCCTTCTCTGTCAAAAGCTCCAGTTAAAGGCAGGAGCCAGCTTGAAAGAGGAGAGCAAGTACTGAGTGGGAGAGGGAAACGAGTGCATGCAACTCTTCTGGAAACCAACTCTGCTTGCCCATGCACGAATGACTCCGGGCTTAGCTCTCTTTTCTGGTGACTCAGCACAGACACGTCCTGTCTGCTGGGGGACAACTGCTGCAGTGTCTTTGAGGAGCTTCACACTGGGCTCTTCACACGTCGGATGCTGCGGGTGCCATTTGAAAATCGATGCAATGGCTGAAAGGCCCAGCTGCACCTTGAAATTCTGTTGCTGAAAAACTGCAGTAATTTACCAGGGTAATTCCCCCAATTTGAAAGCGTCTCGTTTTCCCCATCTCCTAGAGAGCTAACGTCAACCAGCCAGTTATAGAGCTTACAGAAGGAAGAATGAGGCCTTAGCAGGGAAAGCCGAGCGTAGGCCCTCGGACTCCCTTGAGCAGAGCGCGTTAGTGCCCCAAAAGGACCAGAGAGGGAAGCGTTTGGGGGACGTGCCATTTCAGCCCTCCTTGGCTCTTGGATGCCACGTGACCGCCAGGAAAGGGGAACAAGCTGGGCCTGCTCCCTCCTCCTGCCCCTCCCTGAGGGGCGGCTGGCGCTGGGGGATGCCAGGGCACGGGGGGCGGGTGGGGGGGCAACATCTCTGCAGGGCGGGCGGAGCGGGAGCGGCCACGGGGCGCGTGGGGCGGGGCAGGGCCCCTCTGTGAGGGGGGAGAGCCTTGGGCCGCTGGGAAGCAGCGCAAAGCCATGAACAGGACAGCCCGTCCAGAGCGCACGGCTTCGAAGGCGCTGTCCAGCTTAGGCCCAGTGTGGCAAGGAAGGGAATCTTCCAGGGTTCTGAAGGTTTTACAGCCTTTTATTGCCAGTCCTGCTGAAACCAAGGGCTGAAACCAAGGGTCTTCCAGCTACTTCTTCATCTTCATCTTCATCTTCATCTTCATCTTCATCTTCATCTTCATCATTCTGTCCTCCTGGTGACCTGTTCAGGCTGACAGCTCATGCCTGGTCCAGTTCTGCTGAGTCCCAGCTTTTTCTTTCATAGCTTAATCATCAGGATGACGATTGGTCCATTTCTAGCTCCAGGATAGTTCTCAGCTTCCCTACATCAGCAATACTCTACTCTTAGCTAAACAATGCTCCTTTAATGAAACTTTCTGGGGACTGGAGTCCTAACGAAAACCAGCTAAGCTAAGAAAATCTCAAAACCATAAACTTCCTAACTATGGAACAGCTAAATTATAAAACTCAGGGGATGGCCGAATCTTCTCTTAAATACGGTACATCCCCTCTTCACTCCTCTGGGCTGGCGGGGCACCAAGGCCTCCTCAGGCGCAAGCGTCTCCTCTCCAATCTTCCTGCACTTGCTTGGCTGAGATGATCAGAGCAGCCAGGCTGGAGGCAGGATCGCCTGAGGTCACAAATGGATGCTGCCCAAAGGAAAAACACAACCAAAAGGAACCATGACTTCCCAAGATCACGTCCAACAGGCTCAAGCAGGGCTCCTCTGCTACCAGGAAGACGCGCAAAGAGGACCGAGGGCACCATCTGCCCCTCCGCCTTCCGCTCCCGGACCTGTCTCGCCCAGGCCCACGTGGCCCACAGTCCTCTTCGGCCCTTCATGCAGGTGTCCACAGCTCGCAGGGCTTTTTGCCGCTTTGCTTTTTCTTACCTTCAGGAGTTCCTGGGCAGACCAGCGCCTGTCCTCGTCTGTCTGCAGGCAGCAGCGGAGAAAGTCGCGCAGGAGAGCCGAGTGGTGCCTGGGGTTTTGCAGTTTTGGGGCCCCGTTCCTTTCTATCAGTTCAAAAACCTACCAAAAAGGGAAGCGGACACTCTACCTGCTCCTTTCCTAGCCACAACAGCTCTCTCTGCACAGAGCCACACTTTGAAGCTGCACCTTACCCTGAGACGGGGTTCCCTCTGGTAAGGAGCTTCCCCTTCCACCATTTCCAGCCCCACGATCCCCAGTGACCAGATGTCCACTTTGGGGCCGTAGGCTTCTCCTCTCACGACTTCTGGCGCCATCCAGCTGGGAGTGCCGACGCTGGAGCTGCACTTGTCGTGCTCAGGGGTGAGCTGAGCACAGAGGCCAAAGTCAGCTGCGGAGAAAAACAAACCCTGTCAAAGCCAGCTACAACTGGCAAACCCAGCCAAAGAATTGCCCGCTCAAAGCCTGACAAGGCCACGGTGAATCTAGCTGGAAAAGCAGCAGTGCTCTGCTTCCGCGGGGCTGTAGCCAGGGAAACAAGGCATTGGCCTCTTCAAAAACGCCCTCAGGTTTGGCGCACTGGCCAAGCAGTGCTTCTGGAGAACTGGCAGTTACCCCAGAGCAGCCCCAGAGCGCATCCCGGGAACGCTGCGCCGGACCAAGGATACCCACCCAGTTTGACAGATCCGTCCGTGCTCACAAGAATGTTGCAGCTTTTGACGTCTCTGTGGATGACTCGGCGGGAATGAAGGAAATGCAGTCCTTGCAGGCACTGAGAGAGAGAGGAGAAAGGGAAGGGTGAAGGTTCAGGACCTGATTTCATCCCGCAAGAAAGGAACGGGCTGGACGAGAGTGACAGCTTTCTCAGGGAATTGGGAGCCAGGGCGCAGCATCCTAGTGCTGTCAAGAGGAAGAGCTTGCTGCTTCAACACTCTTACGCGTGTTCTATCTTTCCAAGCAAAGGCACATCTGAGCTTCCAAAAGCCCCTCCTCCCTTCGGTACGTAGCGCGTGCCCTTTGGCTGGGGGGCGGCATGGCAAAGATTTTCTTGGTAGCCTTGTGGCAGCAGAGGAGGAAGCAGCACGTTAGACCTGTTCCAGAATCCAACGCCATCTGGGCTGCAATGCTATCCTTTGAAGCTGAGGACATCTCCTTTGCCCTTAGCTTGAAATTCTGCCACCAGCGTTCAGGCTTGGAGCGGCAAGGAATGCAGGACACACAGACAGGCTCCAGGCAAACGTTGAGAGGCAAAGCTGGCAAGAGGAAACAAGTGCGACACAGCGAGCGAGCCAGCGAGCCAGCGAGCACGAGCGCCCCAGCACAACGGCAGCACGTAAGAGTGCGAGAACGGAGCCTAGGAAGTGCGGGGACACTGGCAGGCAGTTGGCTTCAGATGTTCTTTCTTCTGCGTGTCGTGACAGCAACAGCAAAGCAAGGCCGTGAGCAAGAAATCTCTGCTGTTCTTAACCACCAGTTGACAAGGGCCAACAGGCCAGGGGAAGCACAAGCGGCATCCCTCACCTCCCGACAGACAGCGCCTATCTGTCCTTCCTCGAGGTACACTGCCCCGACTACATCATACAACGTGCCGCCGTCCATGAACTCCATCGCCAGCCAGAGCTCTCCATCGACCAGGTAGCTGAAAGAAGAAAAGCCCGGCATGGAGAGAGAGGACCTGGGCACAGCCCAGTCACCCGAGGGGCTGACCCAGCTTTCTGGAAGTGCTCTCCAAGCTGCATTTGCCAGAGGAGATTCTTGCAGACCAAGTGCAACCTCCTCCCACGCACTGGAGGAGAGAAATCCTAAACAGCTCCATTTTCTGCCAGTGACCAAAGGGGTTTGCCACTTTGGGCTTGCAGTATCCTAAAGGAACACTGACATGAGAATAGCCCCACCTGTCTAAGTAGGACACAATATTGGGGTTCCTACTGTCCCTCATGGCCACGATTTCATTGACAGCCAGCTCCTCGGACATCTCCTCTTGAAGAGCCATTTTCTTGATGGCCACCTAAAAGGACATTGAGAGACCGTTGACTTGAGAAGCCGCTCGTCGCACGAGATCCCCAGGAACACGCAGCGAGTGCTTGTGCAATGACGCAGCCCAGCTGTGCCAAAGGGCAGAGCTTAGGAGAAGGACCGAAGCCCGTCCCAAATGCCGTCTGCAGGCTGCTGAGCCTAGGCTGTGCTTCAGAGGAGCAGCCTCTGCCGCAGAGATGGAGCGGCCACCCAAAGCTCCAGCCAAGGCTCGCAGCCGCGGCGAAAGCGCTCCAGAGCTGCAAAATCTGCTGGGGGCATTGACACTTTACCTGTTGTCCTGTGCTGGCGTCGAGGGCTTTATAAACAGCTCCAAAACCCCTAGAAAGAAAACGGCAGCAGAAAAAGCCCTTTAGTCCCTGGCGGTGAAAGCCAGCCTAGGCGGGAGATCTCCCCAGGCTGCCTGGAGCATTTGGAAAACGCCTGGCTGCAGCGCCTCCCCCGCCAATAGCACAAGAGCCCAGCAGCCCTCTGCCACGCAGGGTGTCCAGGAGAAAACTGAGGCCCAGTGTGAACACCAAGGGCTGCTACAAATCTCCAAGGCACACGCCCGATTGCTTCCGTTCCCAGCCTAAGGGGGACCCTTTGGAAAAACTGGAGAAGAACTTGGAAAACTCTGCCTTTGAGAAGTGTTATCTGCCAGCTCTCGGGTGACAAGGTGCTCTGGTAGGCCGGCAGGGGCGGGACATCTTCCAGGCCCTGCTCCTTGCTGCAAGCAAGGCAGACCTTGCCAGCACCAGGTTGTCTTTGATGATGCCTTCTGACTGCTCTGACTGAGCAGTCCTGAGAGGTGGCAGGAAGGTAAAGCCGGAGTCTGACCGTGTTCGCAGCTTGCCTGACTTCACGCTTGACGCTGCACCGGCCAAATGACCGGGCCCGTGGTTTTGCGTAAGGAGCAGGCGTCAGACTTACCCTCGTCCGAGTTCTTCAAACGCCGAGTATTTCCTCCTCGGCTCGCCCAGACTCACAATGCTCCCTGAAAGACAAAAGCAGTGCAAGGTGCTCACTTTCAAAGGGAGATGCCGCTCCCCAGACGATCCAAGATGCAGCCCCACTGTCGGGAGCTCTGTGCCCATTGCAGTCACTTGGCTTCCAGCCGCTGAGAACAGCGAGCGGGAGGGCCATCTTCTCCGCCTTTCAGCAGCTGGCCTTTCCAAGAAGGACTTCACGGCTCTCAAGCACAGCAGCTCATGTGATAAGCCAGAACGAAGGGCCTTTAGGAACTGGGCCCTCCGAGTTAAGGAAGGGCCTCCGCGGCCTCTGCAGTGGCACCTGCCGTCACCGGCAGGGCCACTTAGGAGAACAGTGTGCAGCAGTGAGAGGAGGAGCGAGAACAGTCGTAAAAAGGGCAGCCAGAGAAGAGCTGGGGCCCGAGAGCTCCCTGGGGCCCAGTCACCCGCTAGGTGCCAGCCTTCTGCTCAACAGAAACAATCTCTGCTTTTGTCTTTGGCACAGAGGGCAGCCCAGGAAAAGTCAAGCCAGTGCCAGCTGCCCTCAGAGGCAGCGGGAACACGCCGAGCGCTCTCTTGCTGCCTCAAAGCACAGCAACAGGTTCTTGGAGGGAGGCCTAAATGCCTCTGTGACACTAAAGCGAGGAGGAACTTCAGAGACCCGCAGAAAACACACCGCTCTGGCAGACCAGAAATACACCAGACGTACTCAGTCTCTTCAGGCTCTGCTCCTCTCTCATCTCCGGCTGCTGGGCTGGGCTGCTGGACGAAGTGCTGGCACGTGGGGGAGTGCTGGCTGCTGCAGAGCGCGCCGGTGAAGCGGCACGTTGGACGGCAGAGCGCGCGTCAAGAGAGAGCTGGGACAAGAAAGGATTGCCCGTCAGAAAGGCGGCTGGCACAGATGCCCTGCAGAGCACACGGCAAAAGGAAGGCTGTCAGCCACCGCCAGGCCTCTTTGGCTGGGGGGGTTTTGCATGTCCCCTTCTCAAAGGCAACGGGCAAAGCCCAAAGGCTGCTGTGATACAGCAGCACATGGCCAGGTTCATGCTACATTTTATCGATTTTCTGCAAGACCACTGCAACAAGGTATTGACGAGCTTGCAAAGATCCAGCAAGAGGTGGGAGCAGGGCCCCAGAGCCTTGTTGCTTTCCTCCTGCTGTGTTCCCCTGGGCAATGAAGTCACCCTCGAGTGGGCATGGTAGCATCTGACCAGAAGGCCAGTCTGCTCTACGTTGTGCCTGAAGCTAATTGGTCCCTCCCAGGGGCCAGTGTCTCCTAAGTATCCTGCAAGGCTCTCAACTGAGTCTTTGGACCGTCTCTGTCCACTGACCACGGGGAGCCTGCACGGACACCGTGCACCGAGGGGCTCACTTCTACGCTGGCAACAATTGAAAGGCACAATGCTGCCTCTCGTCTGATCCCAAAGACATTCTCAGGCCCTCTCAGCGTCCCAGCAAAATGGCGCTCAAATGGGAAAGTTCAGAAGCCATTTGCCAGGGGTGCCTGGCCTGGCTGAAGCAGCACTACGTCATGGCAGGCACACAGCCCCCAGCATCTTCAGGCACGAGCGGCAAGGGCTGGCTCGTCAGAAACTTGAAGCTCGGCCCTCCACCAAAGGCAGTGCCAACCACAGGCGCCACTTACTGGCTCTGCACGTTCAGGCCGTGGATGGACACCAGCTGGAGGCTTCTTGTCATTTGGCTCCTCTTCCGCATCTTCCTCAGCAAGAGAGGGAGCCAGAGGAGCTGCTGACCCTGCTGGTGAGCCCTGCAGACAGACAGCAGTGAGAGGGACAGGGAGCAGCCAGTCCTTTAGGAGCTGCTTTCTTGTCAGCTCCGTAAGCTGCTTTCTTTTCACCCAGACTAAGGGGAAATCAGAAACTTTGATCAAAGTGGGATTCTGAGTCGTGAAATTCACCCTCTTAAGGTGGGCAAATTAGGTGGTGCTCCGTCTTGCTGTGCATTTGATCCTCCACCCTGGCTAGAATCAGCAAGACACCTTTGGCCTGCCACACTTGCCTTTCATCTCTTGAAAGGCTCTTCAATGGAAAATTAGGAAAGAGCCAGTGCTCCCTTTGCTGCTGCTGATGCCAACACCGACTTGGCCTTTCTTTCCGCCTCCCAGGCTGGCACTCTACACTCTACCACAACAGGCCAAGCTCACAGCTTGCCGCACAATTCTTACATGCCAGCAAGGTCAGAGGTTCCTTTGCCACTCACCAAAGGACGGGCTTGTCTCCATCCGCGTGTGAGGTGACCTGCAGAGAGCAAGGCAAAAGGAACCAGATGCCGTTAGAAAAGTGCCTGTGCTGGGGAGTCCCACAGGACAAGTCAGTCCCAACAGAGAGCATTTTCCTTTCCCAACATCCCTCCAGGAGCAACACAAGATTTTCCCACTGCAAGCAAGAGAACAACAAGGACACTATACTAGGCTCTCTCTACTTTTGTCGCTGAAGAAACAGAAACACGATCACAGAAATGCCAAGTGGCCTTTAAGTCAGAGCTTCTGTTCTGCCCAACAGCTCAAGCAGCTTTTTCCTCTTCTCTTTTCTGCAACCTTTCTTTTCTGGTTTTTTGTTGTTGTTGTTGTTGTTGGGTTGTTTTTAATTTGGTTTTTGTTTGTTTGTTTGTTTTTTAAATAAATTGCATGCACTAATTCCCATCCATTTGCTGCAAATGATCCCCCAGGAAAGCTTCCACAAAGGGCCCCATAGCTGTGGCGGTTCTCTTCTAAAGCAGCCCAGGAACAGCTCCTGGGTTCAGGAGCAAAGCCTAAGCGGTTAGGAGCTTGCACTTCATTGCCAAGGGAATTGCTCTCTTGGCACACTGTCAAGGGTCATAGCAGAGAGCCAAGGCCTCTAATGGCAGGATTTGGAGCAAGAAAGTGCTTTCCCTCACTCCTGGGCAAGTTTTAGAAGTACTTGTGAGGCTCCCTGCCAGCCTGCAATTTGCAGGTTGTCTCGGCTGAAGCAGCAAGCTGAGGAAATGACAGTGTCCAATGCCACGCGCTCTCCCGTGGAGGGAACGCAACCCCTGCAGGTTACGTTGCAAATACTCTCCAGCCGCCAGCGAGTGCAGACACCCCCTTTTTAGCTGATGCTGTTGGCAGGAGCTTTAGCAAAGGAGCGGCACCTTAATGGCACTTTTGCTCCCAAATCTGCTTCATCACTACAAACGAGCATCAAGAGCAAAGTGAAGCAAAAGCCGTGTGATGGCTACCCCCAGGATAAACCTTTACTTACGAGTCAGGTGGGTCAGGAAGTAGCCGGAATACGCCACAGAAAAAACCGTGCAAACCGCGGCACAGACTTGCCCGATCATTCTAGCAGTGCTGTGCGGGTTTGCACACTGAATGCCACCCGGGGGAAAAACCAAGACTCCTCTCGGGGTGCAGGCCGTCTGCTGAGAACGCCTCAGTCACGAGGGTCCTCCTGCAGCGAGCGAGCCAAAGAGCTGCTCTGGACAAGGAGGCCTCGCGCGCGCCGGGACAACGTCGCGCTGACAGCACTGTGATGCGGCCCGGCTCCCTTGACGTCACAATAGCAGCCGCTCTGGCTCTGTTGGCGTAGTTACGCCCGGCAACCGAAATCTTCTGTACAGCTGACGCAAAAGAAAAGCCTGGGAAGATCTCCTCAGTCATAAAGCAGGAGAAAAAATCCTTACCGTCCATAAGCCAGTGCTCAAGGCATCCCGGGGTAACTCCGAAAATGCACCGATCCAGCAGGCCCCCAAGAAATCCAAGCAAACGTGGCTTTTCCTCCCCAAGGCTTTGACTAAAAGCAAGTGTGCTTGTTCCTGCTGGCATCTTTGTTGCTTCTGAAAGCCCTAACTGCTTTGATGACATTTAGGGGACAAAAGAAGCCAAGGAAATCAGTTTCCAGGAGTACTGCAGTGCGCAGTTGCCTCTTGAGCACGTAGGTGCATGCTGACCTTTGCTTGGACTCACTTTGGAGCCTGACCTCCCTTTCTGGCAGGGAGGTGTTGGCTTGTCTCCTGACACAAAGCTCCTCTCTTCCTGCTTGCTCTTTCTTTGGCACCTTAACGTCGGACAACATGCAGAAGAGCTGCGCGCTGATTCTCGGGCTGCCACAGTTTTGTTGTGTTGCAGCTCTGGCAGCAGCCTGCGGCTACCGCTCTGCGGTGGCCTGCAGGTGCCGAGCCCAAAGAAGGCCCGTTTCAAGCAGTCAAAAGCTGCAGCCTCACAGATGTTTGCCCAGGCTCCATGCTCCCTGTAAGATTCCTTGCAGACATTTGGATAGCCACATCCCAAAGAAAATGAGATGCAGTCATTCCCTTCTCTGTCAAAAGCTCCAGTTAAAGGCAGGAGCCAGCTTGAAAGAGGAGAGCAAGTACTGAGTGGGAGAGGGAAACGAGTGCATGCAACTCTTCTGGAAACCAACTCTGCTTGCCCATGCACGAATGACTCCGGGCTTAGCTCTCTTTTCTGGTGACTCAGCACAGACACGTCCTGTCTGCTGGGGGACAACTGCTGCAGTGTCTTTGAGGAGCTTCACACTGGGCTCTTCACA
Organism: Aphelocoma coerulescens; assembly: GCF_041296385.1. Lineage (NCBI taxonomy): Eukaryota > Metazoa > Chordata > Aves > Passeriformes > Corvidae > Aphelocoma > Aphelocoma coerulescens. The sequence continues at coordinate 19,134 of NW_027183631.1, read as the reverse complement.
CGTCGGATGCTGCGGGTGCCATTTGAAAATCGATGCAATGGCTGAAAGGCCCAGCTGCACCTTGAAATTCTGTTGCTGAAAAACTGCAGTAATTTACCAGGGTAATTCCCCCAATTTGAAAGCGTCTCGTTTTCCCCATCTCCTAGAGAGCTAACGTCAACCAGCCAGTTATAGAGCTTACAGAAGGAAGAATGAGGCCTTAGCAGGGAAAGCCGAGCGTAGGCCCTCGGACTCCCTTGAGCAGAGCGCGTTAGTGCCCCAAAAGGACCAGAGAGGGAAGCGTTTGGGGGACGTGCCATTTCAGCCCTCCTTGGCTCTTGGATGCCACGTGACCGCCAGGAAAGGGGAACAAGCTGGGCCTGCTCCCTCCTCCTGCCCCTCCCTGAGGGGCGGCTGGCGCTGGGGGATGCCAGGGCACGGGGGGCGGGTGGGGGGGCAACATCTCCGCAGGGCGGGCGGAGCGGGAGCGGCCACGGGGCGCGTGGGGCGGGGCAGGGCCCCTCTGTGAGGGGGGAGAGCCTTGGGCCGCTGGGAAGCAGCGCAAAGCCATGAACAGGACAGCCCGTCCAGAGCGCACGGCTTCGAAGGCGCTGTCCAGCTTAGGCCCAGTGTGGCAAGGAAGGGAATCTTCCAGGGTTCTGAAGGTTTTACAGCCTTTTATTGCCAGTCCTGCTGAAACCAAGGGCTGAAACCAAGGGTCTTCCAGCTACTTCTTCATCTTCATCTTCATCTTCATCTTCATCTTCATCTTCATCTTCATCTTCATCATTCTGTCCTCCTGGTGACCTGTTCAGGCTGACAGCTCATGCCTGGTCCAGTTCTGCTGAGTCCCAGCTTTTTCTTTCATAGCTTAATCATCAGGATGACGATTGGTCCATTTCTAGCTCCAGGATAGTTCTCAGCTTCCCTACATCAGCAATACTCTACTCTTAGCTAAACAATGCTCCTTTAATGAAACTTTCTGGGGACTGGAGTCCTAACGAAAACCAGCTAAGCTAAGAAAATCTCAAAACCATAAACTTCCTAACTATGGAACAGCTAAATTATAAAACTCAGGGGATGGCCGAATCTTCTCTTAAATACGGTACATCCCCTCTTCACTCCTCTGGGCTGGCGGGGCACCAAGGCCTCCTCAGGCGCAAGCGTCTCCTCTCCAATCTTCCTGCACTTGCTTGGCTGAGATGATCAGAGCAGCCAGGCTGGAGGCAGGATCGCCTGAGGTCACAAATGGATGCTGCCCAAAGGAAAAACACAACCAAAAGGAACCATGACTTCCCAAGATCACGTCCAACAGGCTCAAGCAGGGCTCCTCTGCTACCAGGAAGACGCGCAAAGAGGACCGAGGGCACCATCTGCCCCTCCGCCTTCCGCTCCCGGACCTGTCTCGCCCAGGCCCACGTGGCCCACAGTCCTCTTCGGCCCTTCATGCAGGTGTCCACAGCTCGCAGGGCTTTTTGCCGCTTTGCTTTTTCTTACCTTCAGGAGTTCCTGGGCAGACCAGCGCCTGTCCTCGTCTGTCTGCAGGCAGCAGCGGAGAAAGTCGCGCAGGAGAGCCGAGTGGTGCCTGGGGTTTTGCAGTTTTGGGGCCCCGTTCCTTTCTATCAGTTCAAAAACCTACCAAAAAGGGAAGCGGACACTCTACCTGCTCCTTTCCTAGCCACAACAGCTCTCTCTGCACAGAGCCACACTTTGAAGCTGCACCTTACCCTGAGACGGGGTTCCCTCTGGTAAGGAGCTTCCCCTTCCACCATTTCCAGCCCCACGATCCCCAGTGACCAGATGTCCACTTTGGGGCCGTAGGCTTCTCCTCTCACGACTTCTGGCGCCATCCAGCTGGGAGTGCCGACGCTGGAGCTGCACTTGTCGTGCTCAGGGGTGAGCTGAGCACAGAGGCCAAAGTCAGCTGCGGAGAAAAACAAACCCTGTCAAAGCCAGCTACAACTGGCAAACCCAGCCAAAGAATTGCCCGCTCAAAGCCTGACAAGGCCACGGTGAATCTAGCTGGAAAAGCAGCAGTGCTCTGCTTCCGCGGGGCTGTAGCCAGGGAAACAAGGCATTGGCCTCTTCAAAAACGCCCTCAGGTTTGGCGCACTGGCCAAGCAGTGCTTCTGGAGAACTGGCAGTTACCCCAGAGCAGCCCCAGAGCGCATCCCGGGAACGCTGCGCCGGACCAAGGATACCCACCCAGTTTGACAGATCCGTCCGTGCTCACAAGAATGTTGCAGCTTTTGACGTCTCTGTGGATGACTCGGCGGGAATGAAGGAAATGCAGTCCTTGCAGGCACTGAGAGAGAGAGGAGAAAGGGAAGGGTGAAGGTTCAGGACCTGATTTCATCCCGCAAGAAAGGAACGGGCTGGACGAGAGTGACAGCTTTCTCAGGGAATTGGGAGCCAGGGCGCAGCATCCTAGTGCTGTCAAGAGGAAGAGCTTGCTGCTTCAACACTCTTACGCGTGTTCTATCTTTCCAAGCAAAGGCACATCTGAGCTTCCAAAAGCCCCTCCTCCCTTCGGTACGTAGCGCGTGCCCTTTGGCTGGGGGGCGGCATGGCAAAGATTTTCTTGGTAGCCTTGTGGCAGCAGAGGAGGAAGCAGCACGTTAGACCTGTTCCAGAATCCAACGCCATCTGGGCTGCAATGCTATCCTTTGAAGCTGAGGACATCTCCTTTGCCCTTAGCTTGAAATTCTGCCACCAGCGTTCAGGCTTGGAGCGGCAAGGAATGCAGGACACACAGACAGGCTCCAGGCAAACGTTGAGAGGCAAAGCTGGCAAGAGGAAACAAGTGCGACACAGCGAGCGAGCCAGCGAGCCAGCGAGCGCGAGCGCCCCAGCACAACGGCAGCACGTAAGAGTGCGAGAACGGAGCCTAGGAAGTGCGGGGACACTGGCAGGCAGTTGGCTTCAGATGTTCTTTCTTCTGCGTGTCGTGACAGCAACAGCAAAGCAAGGCCGTGAGCAAGAAATCTCTGCTGTTCTTAACCACCAGTTGACAAGGGCCAACAGGCCAGGGGAAGCACAAGCGGCATCCCTCACCTCCCGACAGACAGCGCCTATCTGTCCTTCCTCGAGGTACACTGCCCCGACTACATCATACAACGTGCCGCCGTCCATGAACTCCATCGCCAGCCAGAGCTCTCCATCGACCAGGTAGCTGAAAGAAGAAAAGCCCGGCATGGAGAGAGAGGACCTGGGCACAGCCCAGTCACCCGAGGGGCTGACCCAGCTTTCTGGAAGTGCTCTCCAAGCTGCATTTGCCAGAGGAGATTCTTGCAGACCAAGTGCAACCTCCTCCCACGCACTGGAGGAGAGAAATCCTAAACAGCTCCATTTTCTGCCAGTGACCAAAGGGGTTTGCCACTTTGGGCTTGCAGTATCCTAAAGGAACACTGACATGAGAATAGCCCCACCTGTCTAAGTAGGACACAATATTGGGGTTCCTACTGTCCCTCATGGCCACGATTTCATTGACAGCCAGCTCCTCGGACATCTCCTCTTGAAGAGCCATTTTCTTGATGGCCACCTAAAAGGACATTGAGAGACCGTTGACTTGAGAAGCCGCTCGTCGCACGAGATCCCCAGGAACACGCAGCAAGTGCTTGTGCAATGACGCAGCCCAGCTGTGCCAAAGGGCAGAGCTTAGGAGAAGGACCGAAGCCCGTCCCAAATGCCGTCTGCAGGCTGCTGAGCCTAGGCTGTGCTTCAGAGGAGCAGCCTCTGCCGCAGAGATGGAGCGGCCACCCAAAGCTCCAGCCAAGGCTCGCAGCCGCGGCGAAAGCGCTCCAGAGCTGCAAAATCTGCTGGGGGCATTGACACTTTACCTGTTGTCCTGTGCTGGCGTCGAGGGCTTTATAAACAGCTCCAAAACCCCTAGAAAGAAAACGGCAGCAGAAAAAGCCCTTTAGTCCCTGGCGGTGAAAGCCAGCCTAGGCGGGAGATCTCCCCAGGCTGCCTGGAGCATTTGGAAAACGCCTGGCTGCAGCGCCTCCCCCGCCAATAGCACAAGAGCCCAGCAGCCCTCTGCCACGCAGGGTGTCCAGGAGAAAACTGAGGCCCAGTGTGAACACCAAGGGCTGCTACAAATCTCCAAGGCACACGCCCGATTGCTTCCGTTCCCAGCCTAAGGGGGACCCTTTGGAAAAACTGGAGAAGAACTTGGAAAACTCTGCCTTTGAGAAGTGTTATCTGCCAGCTCTCGGGTGACAAGGTGCTCTGGTAGGCCGGCAGGGGCGGGACATCTTCCAGGCCCTGCTCCTTGCTGCAAGCAAGGCAGACCTTGCCAGCACCAGGTTGTCTTTGATGATGCCTTCTGACTGCTCTGACTGAGCAGTCCTGAGAGGTGGCAGGAAGGTAAAGCCGGAGTCTGACCGTGTTCGCAGCTTGCCTGACTTCACGCTTGACGCTGCACCGGCCAAATGACCGGGCCCGTGGTTTTGCGTAAGGAGCAGGCGTCAGACTTACCCTCGTCCGAGTTCTTCAAACGCCGAGTATTTCCTCCTCGGCTCGCCCAGACTCACAATGCTCCCTGAAAGACAAAAGCAGTGCAAGGTGCTCACTTTCAAAGGGAGATGCCGCTCCCCAGATGATCCAAGATGCAGCCCCACTGTCGGGAGCTCTGTGCCCATTGCAGTCACTTGGCTTCCAGCCGCTGAGAACAGCGAGCGGGAGGGCCATCTTCTCCGCCTTTCAGCAGCTGGCCTTTCCAAGAAGGACTTCACGGCTCTCAAGCACAGCAGCTCATGTGATAAGCCAGAACGAAGGGCCTTTAGGAACTGGGCCCTCCGAGTTAAGGAAGGGCCTCCGCGGCCTCTGCAGTGGCACCTGCCGTCACCGGCAGGGCCACTTAGGAGAACAGTGTGCAGCAGTGAGAGGAGGAGCGAGAACAGTCGTAAAAAGGGCAGCCAGAGAAGAGCTGGGGCCCGAGAGCTCCCTGGGGCCCAGTCACCCGCTAGGTGCCAGCCTTCTGCTCAACAGAAACAATCTCTGCTTTTGTCTTTGGCACAGAGGGCAGCCCAGGAAAAGTCAAGCCAGTGCCAGCTGCCCTCAGAGGCAGCGGGAACACGCCGAGCGCTCTCTTGCTGCCTCAAAGCACAGCAACAGGTTCTTGGAGGGAGGCCTAAATGCCTCTGTGACACTAAAGCGAGGAGGAACTTCAGAGACCCGCAGAAAACACACCGCTCTGGCAGACCAGAAATACACCAGACGTACTCAGTCTCTTCAGGCTCTGCTCCTCTCTCATCTCCGGCTGCTGGGCTGGGCTGCTGGACGAAGTGCTGGCACGTGGGGGAGTGCTGGCTGCTGCAGAGCGTGCCGGTGAAGCGGCACGTTGGACGGCAGAGCGCGCGTCAAGAGAGAGCTGGGACAAGAAAGGATTGCCCGTCAGAAAGGCGGCTGGCACAGATGCCCTGCAGAGCACACGGCAAAAGGAAGGCTGTCAGCCACCGCCAGGCCTCTTTGGCTGGGGGGGTTTTGCATGTCCCCTTCTCAAAGGCAACGGGCAAAGCCCAAAGGCTGCTGTGATACAGCAGCACATGGCCAGGTTCATGCTACATTTTATCGATTTTCTGCAAGACCACTGCAACAAGGTATTGACGAGCTTGCAAAGATCCAGCAAGAGGTGGGAGCAGGGCCCCAGAGCCTTGTTGCTTTCCTCCTGCTGTGTTCCCCTGGGCAATGAAGTCACCCTCGAGTGGGCATGGTAGCGTCTGACCAGAAGGCCAGTCTGCTCTACGTTGTGCCTGAAGCTAATTGGTCCCTCCCAGGGGCCAGTGTCTCCTAAGTATCCTGCAAGGCTCTCAACTGAGTCTTTGGACCGTCTCTGTCCACTGACCACGGGGAGCCTGCACGGACACCGTGCACCGAGGGGCTCACTTCTACGCTGGCAACAATTGAAAGGCACAATGCTGCCTCTCGTCTGATCCCAAAGACATTCTCAGGCCCTCTCAGCGTCCCAGCAAAATGGCGCTCAAATGGGAAAGTTCAGAAGCCATTTGCCAGGGGTGCCTGGCCTGGCTGAAGCAGCACTACGTCATGGCAGGCACACAGCCCCCAGCATCTTCAGGCACGAGCGGCAAGGGCTGGCTCGTCAGAAACTTGAAGCTCGGCCCTCCACCAAAGGCAGTGCCAACCACAGGCGCCACTTACTGGCTCTGCACGTTCAGGCCGTGGATGGACACCAGCTGGAGGCTTCTTGTCATTTGGCTCCTCTTCCGCATCTTCCTCAGCAAGAGAGGGAGCCAGAGGAGCTGCTGACCCTGCTGGTGAGCCCTGCAGACAGACAGCAGTGAGAGGGACAGGGAGCAGCCAGTCCTTTAGGAGCTGCTTTCTTGTCAGCTCCGTAAGCTGCTTTCTTTTCACCCAGACTAAGGGGAAATCAGAAACTTTGATCAAAGTGGGATTCTGAGTCGTGAAATTCACCCTCTTAAGGTGGGCAAATTAGGTGGTGCTCCGTCTTGCTGTGCATTTGATCCTCCACCCTGGCTAGAATCAGCAAGACACCTTTGGCCTGCCACACTTGCCTTTCATCTCTTGAAAGGCTCTTCAATGGAAAATTAGGAAAGAGCCAGTGCTCCCTTTGCTGCTGCTGATGCCAACACCGACTTGGCCTTTCTTTCCGCCTCCCAGGCTGGCACTCTACACTCTACCACAACAGGCCAAGCTCACAGCTTGCCGCACAATTCTTACATGCCAGCAAGGTCAGAGGTTCCTTTGCCACTCACCAAAGGACGGGCTTGTCTCCATCCGCGTGTGAGGTGACCTGCAGAGAGCAAGGCAAAAGGAACCAGATGCCGTTAGAAAAGTGCCTGTGCTGGGGAGTCCCACAGGACAAGTCAGTCCCAACAGAGAGCATTTTCCTTTCCCAACATCCCTCCAGGAGCAACACAAGATTTTCCCACTGCAAGCAAGAGAACAACAAGGACACTATACTAGGCTCTCTCTACTTTTGTCGCTGAAGAAACAGAAACACGATCACAGAAATGCCAAGTGGCCTTTAAGTCAGAGCTTCTGTTCTGCCCAACAGCTCAAGCAGCTTTTTCCTCTTCTCTTTTCTGCAACCTTTCTTTTCTGGTTTTTTGTTGTTGTTGTTGTTGTTGGGTTGTTTTTAATTTGGTTTTTGTTTGTTTGTTTGTTTTTTAAATAAATTGCATGCACTAATTCCCATCCATTTGCTGCAAATGATCCCCCAGGAAAGCTTCCACAAAGGGCCCCATAGCTGTGGCGGTTCTCTTCTAAAGCAGCCCAGGAACAGCTCCTGGGTTCAGGAGCAAAGCCTAAGCGGTTAGGAGCTTGCACTTCATTGCCAAGGGAATTGCTCTCTTGGCACACTGTCAAGGGTCATAGCAGAGAGCCAAGGCCTCTAATGGCAGGATTTGGAGCAAGAAAGTGCTTTCCCTCACTCCTGGGCAAGTTTTAGAAGTACTTGTGAGGCTCCCTGCCAGCCTGCAATTTGCAGGTTGTCTCGGCTGAAGCAGCAAGCTGAGGAAATGACAGTGTCCAATGCCACGCGCTCTCCCGTGGAGGGAACGCAACCCCTGCAGGTTACGTTGCAAATACTCTCCAGCCGCCAGCGAGTGCAGACACCCCCTTTTTAGCTGATGCTGTTGGCAGGAGCTTTAGCAAAGGAGCGGCACCTTAATGGCACTTTTGCTCCCAAATCTGCTTCATCACTACAAACGAGCATCAAGAGCAAAGTGAAGCAAAAGCCGTGTGATGGCTACCCCCAGGATAAACCTTTACTTACGAGTCAGGTGGGTCAGGAAGTAGCCGGAATACGCCACAGAAAAAACCGTGCAAACCGCGGCACAGACTTGCCCGATCATTCTAGCAGTGCTGTGCGGGTTTGCACACTGAATGCCACCCGGGGGAAAAACCAAGACTCCTCTCGGGGTGCAGGCCGTCTGCTGAGAACGCCTCAGTCACGAGGGTCCTCCTGCAGCGAGCGAGCCAAAGAGCTGCTCTGGACAAGGAGGCCTCGCGCGCGCCGGGACAACGTCGCGCTGACAGCACTGTGATGCGGCCCGGCTCCCTTGACGTCACAATAGCAGCCGCTCTGGCTCTGTTGGCGTAGTTACGCCCGGCAACCGAAATCTTCTGTACAGCTGACGCAAAAGAAAAGCCTGGGAAGATCTCCTCAGTCATAAAGCAGGAGAAAAAATCCTTACCGTCCATAAGCCAGTGCTCAAGGCATCCCGGGGTAACTCCGAAAATGCACCGATCCAGCAGGCCCCCAAGAAATCCAAGCAAACGTGGCTTTTCCTCCCCAAGGCTTTGACTAAAAGCAAGTGTGCTTGTTCCTGCTGGCATCTTTGTTGCTTCTGAAAGCCCTAACTGCTTTGATGACATTTAGGGGACAAAAGAAGCCAAGGAAATCAGTTTCCAGGAGTACTGCAGTGCGCAGTTGCCTCTTGAGCACGTAGGTGCATGCTGACCTTTGCTTGGACTCACTTTGGAGCCTGACCTCCCTTTCTGGCAGGGAGGTGTTGGCTTGTCTCCTGACACAAAGCTCCTCTCTTCCTGCTTGCTCTTTCTTTGGCACCTTAACGTCGGACAACATGCAGAAGAGCTGCGCGCTGATTCTCGGGCTGCCACAGTTTTGTTGTGTTGCAGCTCTGGCAGCAGCCTGCGGCTACCGCTCTGCGGTGGCCTGCAGGTGCCGAGCCCAAAGAAGGCCCGTTTCAAGCAGTCAAAAGCTGCAGCCTCACAGATGTTTGCCCAGGCTCCATGCTCCCTGTAAGATTCCTTGCAGACATTTGGATAGCCACATCCCAAAGAAAATGAGATGCAGTCATTCCCTTCTCTGTCAAAAGCTCCAGTTAAAGGCAGGAGCCAGCTTGAAAGAGGAGAGCAAGTACTGAGTGGGAGAGGGAAACGAGTGCATGCAACTCTTCTGGAAACCAACTCTGCTTGCCCATGCACGAATGACTCCGGGCTTAGCTCTCTTTTCTGGTGACTCAGCACAGACACGTCCTGTCTGCTGGGGGACAACTGCTGCAGTGTCTTTGAGGAGCTTCACACTGGGCTCTTCACACGTCGGATGCTGCGGGTGCCATTTGAAAATCGATGCAATGGCTGAAAGGCCCAGCTGCACCTTGAAATTCTGTTGCTGAAAAACTGCAGTAATTTACCAGGGTAATTCTCCCAATTTGAAAGCGTCTCGTTTTCCCCATCTCCTAGAGAGCTAACGTCAACCAGCCAGTTATAGAGCTTACAGAAGGAAGAATGAGGCCTTAGCAGGGAAAGCCGAGCGTAGGCCCTCGGACTCCCTTGAGCAGAGCGCGTTAGTGCCCCAAAAGGACCAGAGAGGGAAGCGTTTGGGGGACGTGCCATTTCAGCCCTCCTTGGCTCTTGGATGCCACGTGACCGCCAGGAAAGGGGAACAAGCTGGGCCTGCTCCCTCCTCCTGCCCCTCCCTGAGGGGCGGCTGGCGCTGGGGGATGCCAGGGCACGGGGGGCGGGTGGGGGGGCAACATCTCTGCAGGGCGGGCGGAGCGGGAGCGGCCACGGGGCGCGTGGGGCGGGGCAGGGCCCCTCTGTGAGGGGGGAGAGCCTTGGGCCGCTGGGAAGCAGCGCAAAGCCATGAACAGGACAGCCCGTCCAGAGCGCACGGCTTCGAAGGCGCTGTCCAGCTTAGGCCCAGTGTGGCAAGGAAGGGAATCTTCCAGGGTTCTGAAGGTTTTACAGCCTTTTATTGCCAGTCCTGCTGAAACCAAGGGCTGAAACCAAGGGTCTTCCAGCTACTTCTTCATCTTCATCTTCATCTTCATCTTCATCTTCATCTTCATCATTCTGTCCTCCTGGTGACCTGTTCAGGCTGACAGCTCATGCCTGGTCCAGTTCTGCTGAGTCCCAGCTTTTTCTTTCATAGCTTAATCATCAGGATGACGATTGGTCCATTTCTAGCTCCAGGATAATTCTCAGCTTCCCTACATCAGCAATACTCCACTTTTCACCACCGTCACCTCTCGCCGCTCTCTCGGTGCAACTCTTCAGTGACACGGGGCTGCGGAGATTCCCTGGTGTGGGTCTTTTATTGCATTTTATTCTATTCTCCCTACTGTTTTTTTCTATTCTCACCTCTCACCCTCCTCGGCACTGCCCTTCTGGCCACACCCGACAGCGCCCGTCCCGCCGTGCGGCTCGTCAGTGACACCGGGTGCCGCGGACATCCCGGTGCAGTTTTTTATTCTCTTTTACTCTGTTCTCTGTATTTTAATCTACTCAACCTCCGCCCGTCCCTCGGTGCAGCTCCTTCAGACGCGGGCGGGGGAGACGCGTCTCGGTGCGGCTCTTCTCTTCTCTTCTCTTCTCTTCTCTTCTCTTCTCTTCTCTTCTCTTCTCTTCTCTTCTCTTCTCTTCTCTTCTCTTCTCTTCTCTTCTCTTCTCTTCTCTTCTCTTCTCTTCTCTTCTCTTCTCTTCTCTTCTCTTCATTTCCTTATGTTCCCAGCCCACCCGTGCCGCGGAGCGACTCCTTCAGGGACCCGGCGTGGCACAAACCCCTCGGGGCGGCTCCAACAGAGCCCCGCCCGCCGCCGCTCCCCGAGGCCTCCCCGCTGCTCCCTGGCCATCGGACACCGCAGGCCGACCTGGCCCCTTCTTCTTCTTCCTCTTCCTCCTCCTCCTGCCGGGATTCAGCCCCCGCCGCCGCCCGGCTCCTTCTGCCGCTCCTGCCCGGCACGAAGCGGCGCTGCTGCTGACGGGGCCGGAGCGCGGCTGCCCCGCGACTGCCCCGCGCCTCAGGGCCGGGCCGGGGAGTGACCGCACGGCTGGGGAGGGACCCCCGCTGGACACGGCAAGGATTCCTGTCCCTCCGGGGGAAGCACGGACTCACCGAAACTCCCATCCCTTCTCCGTGCGCCGCTGGCCAGAGGAGGGAGGGAAACGGGGATTGCTCTGGAGTTTTACATTCAATCCTTACAAAGCAGAGTCACAGATGGAGCTCCGCTTTCAGCTTCAAACGAGGGAATCCAACGGGAGCGCTGGCGCTTCTGTAACCTCAAGCTGTTCCTTGATACTCGACACTTTAGTTCTGGCCATAGGAAGCCCTTCAAGCAGCAATGGCTCTCCCAGGCACTGGTTTCTGGCTCACACCCAGCTCGGAGCTTGGACAAGGAACCCAAAGTCCCAGGAGAAGAAGCTCTGCTGTTACTTTCTTTATTCAGTTCTTTTTATTATATTTTAGATATCATCTATATTTTACTGGATTTTTTTCTTTTTCTAAAATCTTGTGTTTATTCTCTCTTTGCCCCCTCCAGCCCTTGTCCCCCTCCCGGAGGTTTGTGGGGCACTGCTGTCCCTCAGCCCTTCCTGCCCCGGCACCCGCGGCCGCTCCGGTGCCCTCAGGCCCCAGCTCAAAGCGAAACCACAAAACCCTCTGGAAAGAAAGCCGGTCTGGGGGAAAACCCTGCAGGGGGAATTGAATGCCACGGACAGCGATTGCTGAGAGTTGGAGATTCCAAACACTCCAAGGGGCCGGAGGGAACCACGCTGCGGCCTCGGGGCCTCCCTGGGGCACTGCGGGGACCCCCGAGCAGAGCGACTCTTCCCGCTCCCCAAAATCCGCAGCTTTGGGTCAGCTGAGGAAAGGAGCTGGAAAAAGGGTCTGGAAAGGGGCTGGAGCCCGAGGGGACCCCTCAGCCTTGGCCCGGAGCAGCCGCAGGAAAATGCCCCGGAAACCAAGGAAATCGATGGAAGTAATGAGGAATTTTTGAACTCTTTCCGCTGCTGTTTCCAGAAAGTCCCGGCCGGATCCTGCTGGGAGGAGCCGGGGATGGGGTGGGGCCTCAGGGCTTAATTGGGGAGAAAAGTTGAACTGGGGCAAGGAAACTTTAATGGTGGGGAGAAAATGTGAACGGAGGGGATTTGAATGGGAGGGGATGATTTGAATTGGGCAGAGAAAATGAATTGGGGGAGGAGCCCCCCAGCCCTCGGCTGTGCCCCGAAGATGCTGCCACCGGTTCCCCTGCTCCCACCCCCCGGGCTGGGGGCACGGAGCTGCCGCTGCTCCCCAGGAATGCCACGGGATAAAAACTCCACTCAAGCTTTTATGTTCCCAGTCATTCCCAAGAAGATCCCACTTGCCCCCAACATGGTCCCAGTTGTTCCCAGTCATGTCCTGTATGGTTCCTTTCACTCTCAGTCCCTCCCAGTAGGAGTAAGGTACAGCCCCAGTCACTTCCAGTATGAACCCAGCCACTCCCATTCAGTCCCTCTATGATGCCTTTTGCCCCATCATGGACCCAGTTGCTCAAAGCATGATCCCAGTATGAGTCCAGTCACCCCCAGGATGATTCCAGGTAACTTCCCAGTATGAGTCTGGTTTGATCCCTGTCACCCCCAGTATGATCCCAGTCACTCCCAGATACTCCCAGCACTATGCCAGTCACTGCAACATGACCCTGTCACTCCCACTATGATCCCACTATGACCCCAGTATGGACCAGCTGCTCCCAGGATGATCCCAATTGCCCCCTGCATCTTTCCAATTGTGCCCTTTCACCACCACTGTGGTTCCAGTCACTCCCAGTACAATCCCAGTCATTCCCAGTATGATGCAAATCACTCCCAGTATATCCCAGCAGCACCCATTGGGCCTCAGTATGTTCCCAGTAACCCTCAGTGTGGTCCCAATATATCCCAGTATAATCCCTGGTGCTCCAAATCTGGCCCTGTCCAGTCCTGATCCTGGTGCCAGTGTATCCTCCTGTCCCATTCTGTCCTAGTCCATCCCATTCTGTCCCAGTCCATCCCATTCTGTCCCAGTCCATTCCGGTCCCTTCCCGTCAGCCGCCGCCGTTTTCCGGATCCTTCTGCCGTCCACCCCCCCCCCCAAAGCTGCCCCTCCACCCCCCAAGATGCTGACGGGGATCGGGGGCTTCGTGTTGGGCTTTGTCTTCCTGGCGCTGGGGCTCGGCTTCTACCTGCGCAAGCAGGTGACGGGAGGGGCCCGGGGGTCGTGTCCCCCCTCCCCCGGAGCTCTGAGGTCCCCCGGGGCCCCCCAGCCCGGTGTCACCCCCTTTGCTCTGCCCACAGAGCTCCTGAGCCACCGGTGGCCGCAGCCCCTCCCCGTGGCCTCGGGCCCGGCCGGGACCCCCCGCTCCATCCCCGCGCTGATTTTGGGGGTCGTGTGTCCCCCCCAGCCCCGCTGTCACTCTGCCCCTGCCCGGCTGCTCCCAGTGTTTCCAGGAAGGCTTCCCAGTTCGCCCCGGTCCCGTTTATTGGGAAACAGTGGGAAGGGACTTTGGGGGATCCCGCGGGGGGACCGAGAGTGGAGGGGGCAGAACCGGCCCCAGGATGGATCGAGAATGGGGACCCCCGTGTGTCACCCCTGTGTCACCCCCCCCCCCCGGGGGGCCCTTGGGAGGCACCTGAACCCCAAATCGGCACCCAGCGAACCCCAAAGGCGCAGAGACCCCCCCCCTAAGCCGCCCCACAGCCCCCAACGACCAACCAAAATCCCCCGCGAGTATCAGATAATCAGAGAAGGCGTTGAACAACCTTCAGCCAATCAGAGCGCGCGGCGCTGGTGACTCACCAGTTGCCAGGCAGACCCGCAGCGCTCAGCGCTCCCCACCCGGACCCCGCCTGCGCCCCCCCTCGCTCCCAGCGCCCCCCGCCAGGGGAATTTGAGGAGGGGGCGCGTGGGGGGCGCCCAGGCCGGGCCCAGAGCCCAGCCCTGCCCCAGCCCGACCTCTCCCGGCTCCATCCCGGCTCCATCCCGGCTCCTCCCGCGGGATGCGACCGCGCTGGGAAAACGGGGGGCCAAGGGTGGGCGCTGGGCCCAGGGGGAGCAGGAGAAAGGATGGGGGAGGAGGAGAAGGAGAAGGAGGCACCTTTTAATGATATTTTACTGAGTCTCATTTTTTAGAGACCGGGATCAATACTCCCCAGCCGTCAGGGCGAGTCCCTCAGGGCTGCGGGGCCCTGCTGCCGGCTCACCCCGTGCCAGCCCAGCGCCAGCGCTCAGCGGGGCTTTGGCTTCCCGTGCCCTTTCCCGTGTCCCCAGCCCAGCGTCACCACCCCCGTGTCCCTAGGTCGTGCCCCACCCCTGCCCCCCTCCCCCTTTGTCGAGACACGGAGGATGAGAATTTCCCCACCATCCACCCCAAGAGTTCCCCCGAGCCCATTTCCTCTCCTGCTTTCCCTTGGCAGCAGAGCCCCACCCCTCCTGGCTGCCCCCTCCTGTCAGGGACTTGGAGAGAGCCAGGTCCCCCCTGAGCCTCCTTTCCTCCAGGCTCAGCCCCCTCAGATCCCTCAGCTGCCCCTCAGAATTCCTCCAGAGCCTTCCCCAGCTCCATTCCCATCTCTGGACGTGCTCCAGCCCCTCCATGTCTTTCTTGCACTTTGAAGCCCAATCGCTGCCCTGTCGCTGCAGGTGCCAAAACCCCAGGGAGACTCCTTGGAAATGGGGGTAGAGAGGAGCCCTTCAAAGGGAAACGTGTGCAAAACTGCTCCCAATGGCCGAGCGGGTTTGGTGTGGCTGCGGGAGGAAGAGATGCTCCGGGACTCCGCCTCGGCCCCGGAGCGGAGCGGCCCGTGCTGCCCCGGGGCGCGCGGGGCTCGGCCGTGGGGCGCGCGGGGGGGAACGGACACACGGGCACCGGACACACGGACACGCGGACAAACGCTCCCAGCGCTTCAGCGGCAGCAGCGGCAGCAGCGGCAGCAGCGGCAGCAGCGGCAGCAGCACAAAAGCAGCGAGTCCACGAACCCTCTGCGTCCCTTCTCCTGCTCCTCCTCTCCCTCTCCCAGTGTCTCGCACCCTCTCCCGCTCTCCCTTTCGTTCCCCAACCCCCCCTCCCGCGGCCTCCCTCTCCCCAGGCCCGGCCGGGCCATGCCCCCGGCCCGCCCCCGGCCCCGGGCGGGGCTGCCCCCTCCCCGCCCCCGGGCGTCCCGCCGCGGTCCCGCCTCCGCCCGGCTCTCGCCGTCCTGGCTGTGGCGCTGCTGGGCGGGCATCAGTGCCTGGCTCCTGGGCAGCATCGCCAGCCCCTGGCTCCGGCTGGCCCGACCCCTACCCCGGCCCCGGCCCCGGCCCCGGCCCCGGTCCCGGCCTCGGCTCCTCCCGGGGCCCGCCGGGGACACAGGCGGCGCGGCCGCTCCCGCCGCCTCCGCAGCGTCTTCCCCGCTCCGAGCTCCGCCGCTCTTGAGCGCGGCCGCCGGCCCCGAGCCGCCGGTGGCCCCTCCAAAAGAGCCCCCATGTGGGGATGGCCGGCCCGGGGCGGTTGAGCGGCGCTCGGGGGCCGTTCCTGGCCCCGGGCCGAGCGCTGACGGCCGCGTCTCGCGGGCACGGAAGGCGCAGCAGGGCCTGAAGGAGCGCTACCGGCTGGGTTCGCTGCTGGGGCGCGGCGGCTTCGGCAGCGTCTTCGCGGCCACGCGGCTCTCGGACGGCGCCCCGGTGAGTGGCGGGGCCGGCGGCGGGCGCAGGAGGCGGGGGGCAAAGGAGGAGGAGAAGGAGCATGGGGCTGGGCACGGCGGGCGGCGAGCTCAGCCCGCTGCTCCCCTTGCCTTGCAGGTGGCCATCAAACGGGTGCCGCGGAACCGCATCGGCCATTGGGGCGAGCTGGTGAGTGAGCGAGGGGCAGCGGGAGAAGCCGGGGCGCGACGGGCGGGGATGAGCCGAGGCCCGGCAGGGTGGAAGCCGCCAGAACACTTCGAGGGAGAGCGGCCGTGGGGCCAGCGGAGCGCGCAGAGCGTCCCCGGCTGGCTGAGGGCTTCCCGAGCCCCGGCACGGCATCAGCTCCGCTGACAGCACCGTGCTCCTCCCACAGCCCGACGGCACCCGAGCACCACTGGAGATCGTGCTGCTGGACAAGGTGTCCGCTGGCTTCCCTGGCATCGTCCAGCTCCACGAGTGGCTGGAGCTCCCCAACAACGTGGTGATGGTGCTGGAGCGCCCGGAGCGGTCTCAGGACCTCCTTCACTTCATTTGGGCACGGGGCTTCCTGTGCGAGGAGGTGGCGCGGCACCTGTTCCGCCAGGTGCTGGAGGCCGTGCGGCACTGCACCAGCTGCGGGGTCCTGCACCGGGACATCAAACCGGAGAACATCCTGGTTGACCTGGCAACCGGGCAGGCCAAACTCATCGACTTTGGCTGTGGCACCTACCTGCAAGCCGCAGCCTACACCAGCTTTGCAGGTGAGCCCACGCAGGGGGAGGCTCCTGGTAGCGGCATCTCACAGCCCAACATCTCACGGCCCAACATCTCACAGCCCAAAGCCAGCTGTGGCAGGGGGGATTCTCCCTTTTGCTGCCAGTCATGGCAGCCGGAGTCTTCAGCTGAGCTGCTTTTGAGCGGCGCTGGCTGAAGGGCTATTTTCCAGCCTTGCTGGCAGCCTTTCGCCAGCCACTCTGCCCAGGACTGGCGCTGGGGCTGGGGCAGCCAGCGTCACAGAAACACCCGTGGGTGGGAGTAGCAGAGAGGGGGGCCCAGAACCTGTGCTCCAGCCCGTTTGGTGTGCAGGCGAGACAGGGCTCGGACTGCTCTGCTGCCCGTGCTTGCCTTGGCTTAAGAATGGTTTCTGGGGCAGTGCAGGCAGGGAGGATGAAAGCGTGGTTTTTCCCCAGCACCAAGTGGGTTTTTCCTTTGCATGGAATGCTCGGGCCTTGCCAGGGCTTCCGCTGCCCTCTTGCGACACCAGCGGCTTCTTTTCCAACCCCCAGTTTGTACGCAAGTCCCAGGTGCTGGCAAGAGGGCAGCGGGTCACGCCGCGTGCCGCTGCTGCGGCCCCCGCATGCCCAGGGATGCTGGGGCGAGGCTCTGGGAGCAGGCAGCGTCCCCCTGAAGAACTCCACCTCTATTCCATAGGAACACCGTCCTACAGCCCCCCGGAATGGACCCTGTTAGGCTGGTACCACGGCGAGGCAGCGACCGTCTGGTCCCTGGGCATCGTGCTGCACCAGATGGTCTGCGGGGAGCACCCTTTCAGGAGGGGCTGGCACAGCACCTGGGGCCGGCTCTCGCTCCCACGACGGCTCTCTCCAGGTGGATCCTCGTCTCTGCAGCACGGGGGGAATAGCAGTGCTGGGAGACAACAGCGGGCTCAGGAGCATCCCGCACTGGCAGCTGCTGAGCAGGTGGCAATGTCCTGCTCTCCTGCTCTCCTCCAAAGGAAAGAATTGATGGCAAAGTTTAGGCACATCCCTGAGCACACGCAGCATGGCTGGGATAAGGGCTTTTGGGAGACGGCAGCAAGCGCAGCAGCATCCTGCTCTGGGCAGCTGCTGAGGAGGTGGCTGTGCCATGGCCGGCTGCAGGCTGGGCACGTGTCCTGCCCTCCTGCTCTCCTGCCAGAGGCAGCAATGCTGGGCAGCTTTGGGCAGCGCCCTGAGCGCGGCCAGCACGGCCTGGGCACCGCGGGCGGCTGGGACAAGGGGGACGGGAGCCTTCAGCTGACGGGTGCTTTCTGCTTTCTCTCCTTGCAGCCGGGCTCTGTGGATGCTGAGGCTGCTCTGGGCTCCACCAAGGCTCTGCTGCGGCTCAGCCCCGGGGCCACGAGAAGCCAAAGAAGAAACGCCGTGACCTGCAGCAGAGACGTGCTTGAGTAGCTCGGCAGTGCAGCTCAAGTTTGCAGAGTGTGCACCTCCGGGGGAAAATATGACACCCCCCCAATAACAACTTTGTTCAATAAGTTCTGAAATGAAATCAGTCTGGGATGACCCCCAATGCCATTTTTCAGCTTGCTCAAGCTGAAGCTCAGCTCTTCTCTGAGCAGTTCTCTCCCCCACCTGCCTTTTGCTCCACAAGTGCTCCCTCTTTCCCCCAGTGAGTTCCCAGCTCACCGCAGTCCCCATTGCACTGTAGCCTTCCTTGATGCCCCTGGCCACGAGGAAGAGTGAGCCCCAGGTTTAGGGACTCATGTTGTCACTGGCTGAAGAACAGCAATGTCTCAGAGGTCTGGTGAGATTTGGGGGTCATTCAGAGCTGCTCTCCAGGCCTCAGCTCTGCTCACTGCTGGCTTCCCACTTCCTTTTCCTCGTTCTTCACAGAGCAGGATGAGCTCTGTGAATGCCCTTGACCCTCGCCACCCTTCCCAGCCCAGCCACCCAGCCCAGTTAGGCTTAAGCTGGAGCTTCTCTGTCTCCTCTGGCACCCCAGTGCAGTCCCCTCTGTGGGGAGCAGCAGCCCCAGAGCACAGCACACAACAGTGCAGGCCGCAGCCGGAGCAGCTTCCCTGCAGCCATGGCTTGGCTCTTTGTGGCAACCAAATGCTCCCTGTTTGCAGCTGTCCCTGGAGGATGGCCCCAGGGCAGAGCCCAGCCGGGCTCCCAGTGCATCCCCTGAAGCTTGGTGCAGCGCTCCCAGAGCTGAGCTTAACGCTGAGCACCCAGAGCTGTGGCTCACAGTCGGTGTTTGCAAGCGTTGTGTTCTCATCTCCTGCAACCTGTGGGGAAAACGAGCTGTGCGGCCGGGCCAGCACTGCCCCTCTGGGCAGTGACACGGCTGAAGGTCTTTGCTGTTGCAGAGGAGCCGGCATTAAGCCTTAGCGGGGCCTGGCACCTGTGGAGCCGGATCTCGCCCGCTGTCCGGGACTCGCTGCCCACCAACCGCCCCCACCCGCCGCGCTCCCTTCTGCAGGGACAGAAGGCTCTGGCTGTACCAGGCTTTCCATCACGTCTGTGTACCCATAGCTGTGGAATGCACATGGAGAGGGAAAGTGTCAGTCACGGTGCTTGTGCACTCCTTCAGATACCAGACACATCTATGGGCAGCCCCTATGTGCACAGATGGATTAAAAGGATGGGCATGGATAGAGATTTCCCACAGAGCTCTTACTTTGGCGTAACTCACCTTGTAAGCTGGTGGCCAGGGGATGTTTTTTCCCAGCTCTGTGTCAGTAGGTGTCCAAGAGCTAAAGGGAGCAGCAGCATTTAGAAGATCCTGGCAGGGAACACAAGCAGGCCAGCTGACCCCAATTAGCCAAGGGGATGTTCCATACCGTATGACTCCAGCTCAGATAGCTGAAGCTAAGGGAGAGAGGAGGAAGGGTGTGTGGGGGCTTTCGTGATTCCTCAACGTTTGCCTCCTGGAGAAACCATTCCCTGTGCTGAAGCCCAGCTTGCTGGGAAGGGTCCAAACATTGCTGTTAATGGGAAGTAGAGATTGACTTTTTTCCTTAGTTTATGCACTGCAGAATCTTTCTT